>NW_015542476.1:1221725-1224369 GCF_001515605.1 Sinocyclocheilus anshuiensis
TGTGTGAAGTTTAACTTACACTCTAAAAAATGCTGGGTCGTTTCAACCCAACTTTGGGTCAAATATGGACTAACCCAACTTTTGGGTTAATCTTTAAATTTTGAACCCAAAAGTTGGTATACATCTTTACATATGTTCTGAAGATTAAAAAAATGCTTATCAATATTTGGCATGGCATTGACTCTTAACGTTATCTGTAGAATATTATTCCCTGGACTGTAGCATATAAATTACCCTGAATGTTGTTCTTGCCAAAGATTGTTTCTGCCAGTTTTAATAACACTGTATGGGGATTTTCCATGATCATCTCCATTGGAAGTAAATAATACAGTTTTCCTTTACAGCATGTGCAAATTAAAGTTACCTTTTAATTTGGTTAACTTAGTTTGTCTCTTTTACTCGCTTCCTACAGCCCTAACCTACTAAAAGCTATGCATGCTGAGAATGTGCAGGGCTCAGCGCTACACGCATTTGCCTTGCTATAAAAAATCAGGCAAATGTTATGCTAGTGTTGATGTCAGTTTCTGAGTGAATGAGGCCATAAAAAAAGAGTGACACGTTTCAGGGGGATGTATGATGAGGTGATATTCCAATATTAATATCTAATATATCACACGAGAAAGCATGATTCTCAACACTTAAGCCAAATTTGATGTTTTTTTCTGTTATATAATGAAATAAAATAAGTGGTATTTTGAAAAAAACAAACATTGCACATATTTTAAGCAAAACATTTCCTAAAACTGTTTTGCAAATGGTTTATAATGATTAAACAATAGATATGCTATTAAAAAATCTGGTATTTTGCACTATGGTTGTCAAATGTTAGTGGAACATACAGTAGTTGATGTGATGAACTGAACTACACCTGTGGTTAACCTACTGACTACTTGGTTACCAGTCATTATAAACAATGGGTCAGAAAAGTTAAATTAATTCTGAGAAATGGTCTAGCTAGCATTATTTTTGTACAGATGCCACTTGATTTGATATTGTTTCTAATGCAATGAAATGTATACACAAAGTGACTTATATGTCTCCTAGCTCAGAATGTTTTTCTGGGGCCACTATATATATGCTGAATTATGCAATTTGAAGTTATATTTCTGTCATTTGAATGTTAGTTCTCCAACATTTTCTGCATGTAAAAAAAAAAAACAACCACAAAGCAACGTTTGACACACCCAATTACATAACGCTGTCAAAATCTTAACATACTTTAAAATATCACAAAAGAATTAATATTGAGAAAATATATTTCCATAACCTTTTCTTATTACAAATACTTAAAGTCAGAAAAAAAACATTATCCAGTAACGATGCTGCTGCATAGTGATGGCAAAGCCAAGCAGTCTCCTTGAAATGTAACATTAAATACGAACTAATCCATGTGTGATTAAGCCTGCCTTGTTTTTAGTCTCACTGGTGTATCATAATACATCTGTTGACATTCCATGCATCTTTTTAGGTAGTGTTCAATGTCAACAAAACTAATCGGTTGCAAAATTGATTTATCAAAACAAAAGTATCATGTATATATATATATAGAGAGAGAGAGAGAGTATCATATATAGGATCATATATATCTAAACTTTCATATGTATCTAAACATCAGAGACAAACAATGAAACACAAGTAGGCCTACATTATTTATGTTCTGGAAGAAAAATGACATATGCAGTACAGTTAGTAATTTCCATCTTCAGAATGATTGTCAGTGCCAAGTGCTTCAGCTGACCAATTCCTTTGACTCTCATTCATGCTATATTAGACATTAGTTAGCCATATTTAACTTCTGCTTGGCTGGCAGAACAAATCCAATATAAGGCGGTACATACAGTACAAGCCCTGAAGACTGTTCAGAAGACAGCTGTGTTCGTGATTGTGGTGAGAACTCTAGTTTCTTCATGCATTACTGTTTGTCATTGGTTGTTACAAATACACTTACAATAGATTATGATTAGAAGAAAATGGAGAAACAGGTGAAACAAATATTCTGGATATTTCCATTCAAGTTTTTTCAGTATTACTTAATGTGCGATATGAAAAGAAATGTATGGTAAGATTATTTTGCTAATAAAGAAAATGGAGATCAGAATGGTAACATGAATTTTAAAGGGGTCATATGATGTGATTTCAAGTTTTCTTTCTCTTTGAAGTTTTGCAAGCTCTTGGTGCATAAAGAAGATCTGTAAAGTTGCAAAGACTAAAGTCTCAAATACAAAGAGATATTCTTTATAAAAGTTAAGAGTCAACCACACCTACCTAAAACGGCTGTTCTAACATGCCCCCACATGTCTACGTCACGATGTGGGAAGATTTGCATAACGCCGCCCAAATGTTCACTCAAAGAAAGAAGGCATAACTTTTATTCTCGCTGTAGTATTGTTGTTGCCGCACTGTGTTTCGTTGTGAAAGTGAAACTACTTTGTTTGGTCTTTCAAAAGAGGACTATATCTGCTTCGTCATGCCTGGAGCTGATCCGTGCTGGTCGCTGAGGAAATACATCAACTTCGCGCTGTGGACAACTTTTTAGTGAATTGTTGGCCTTCTGGAAAGTATGTTCATTTACTGTACATGTACTCAATACTTGGTAGGGGCTCCTTTTGCTTTAATTACTGCCTCAATTCGGCATGGCATGGAG
>NW_015542476.1:1224464-1230753 GCF_001515605.1 Sinocyclocheilus anshuiensis
CTGTGGATCGCCGGATCGGCTTTCACTGTGGACGAAGCGGAGTCCAGCCCCGGGGTCGTCACATGTGGTTGCCGCAAGCCTGCCGGACGCTCCTTCGTCGAATCCGCCGCCCCTGCTCACTCTAGCCCCCGGCCTCTGTTCACTCAAGGCCGCCGTGTGTGACGCGGTGTTTCGTTGTGAAAGCGAAACTACTTTGTTTGGTCTTCCAAAAATGGACACGACTAGAAATCAGTGGTTAAGTTGTATTTACAACACTGTTCTAGAACACTTCAACCCAAATATTCAGATGTGTGCAGCACATTTTATGGAGGACCGTTTCCTGATCCTGGGAGAGTAGACTACAATGCCGGCTGTTCTGACTCACAGACTGTAAGTATGTTTTTTATATTTAAAGAGTTTTTATATTTTATATATTTAAAGCGAGTTTTTTGGGCAGTGTAGAGTAGGGCTTGTTGTTTGTCATTTCTCCGATCTAGTGTTGTTTTTGGTGGCCTGTTTTAATTTGTTTTAGTCTAGTCTTTGTGTGAAGCTGTCATTTTAGTTTTTATTAGTTTTAGTCACGTTCATACTCTTTTTAGTCTAGTCAAGTTTTAGTCAACTAAAAGTCTGAGCATTTTAGTCTTATTTTAGTCAGAATTATCCATGACTATTGATGAGCTTTGTATGAGAAACAATAATGTACAGTATGTGGAAAATAATGTGTTTTTTGAACCTTAAACCGCATAAACACATTTCATTACACCAAATACACAACATAATGTTCTTTTTAGCAGCATCATATGACCCTTTTAAAACTATCACAGGGCTGCTGGAAAAACATCACTTGTGGGAAGGAAAAAAGGTAAACAATATTTATGTTGGTAATAACAACAACAACAACAACCATTTTTCATTTCTAATTCACGGATCGTGTATTATTTGTTTGTTTATTTGTTTGTTTGTCAAGTAGTAGTGCAATTGAATTGGCATAGATATTTCAACATTACAATTAAATGGTATATGGATAATGATAACAATATGGATTGTGTATGTCATCTCATCTTCTACCAAAATAAATAAATAAATAAATGAAATAAAATAAAATGTGTATAGTAATGAGATTTTCCTGTAAATAAATAAATAAAAAAGATCCTCTCTTCACTGCAGTATGCTGCCACCATGAGTACAGATGCAGAGATGGCCATTGACTGCAAGGCTGCCATTTTCCTCCGTAAGCCTGAGAAGGAGAGAATCGAGGCTCAGAACAAACAATTCGATGCTAAGAGTGCCTGCTATGTGGTTGATACTAAAGAGCTGTATGTCAAGGGAACAATCAAGAGCAAAGACGGTGGCAAAGTCACTGTTATTGTGAATGACACTAAGGAGGTAATGAGTTTATCCTTTCCATTTCATGTAGATGACCACTTCATTTCTACTCAGATTTTTCTTAATATCAAATGAATTGCATTTTTAGGAAAGAGTTGTTAAAGAGGATGAAGTCCACCCAATGAATTCTCCCAAGTTTGACAGAATTGAGCAGAATTGAGGACATGGCCATGATGACCCATCTCAATGAACCCTCTGTGCTGTATAACCTCAAAGAGCGTTATGCCGCATGGATGATCTACGTAAATTCTGGATCACAGTAAAACAGCATTTATGTTAATCTTGTCAGTGTTGTTGCAAGCCTATCAGTTCATGCTGACTGGTAAGATCTGATTTACATAATTAGACTTGTATATTTGAGTTGAAAGTTAAAATTCACATTCATAGTTTTTAAAAACAATTGCTAAAACATTATTACCTTTGAATTTACAGAGAGTCTGTCTTGATCACGCATGTATTTTGCTCTTGTGTAACCTCCGCGTGTCTTCTCATGTTTAATGAACCAGTGGAGAATCTGGTGCTGGAAAGACTGTGAACACCAAACGTGTCATCCAGTACTTTGCCACAGTTGCAGTTCATGGTGATAAGAAGAAAGAGCAGGGTCCCGGCAAAATGCAGGTATGAGGTACAAAACAAATATATTATTCTGAAAGATAGTGAATTAACAACAACAACAACAACAACAACAACAACAATAATGGATAATCTTTAAACATCACAGGGCTCTCTTGAGGACCAGATTATTGCTGCCAACCCTCTGCTTGAGGCTTATGGTAATGCAAAGACTGTGAGAAATGACAACTCCTCTCGTTTTGTAAGTTCACCACTTTATATTTACATACCGTACAGTTGGTCAGTTGTGTTGAATTTTATCTATATAGAGTTTTTTTTATGAACGGTTTTAAAAGCTGGCTTCTTTTGCACAATAGGAACTCAAATGTTATTTTGTTCTAAAAAGGGTAAATTCATCAGAATTCACTTCGGTACATCAGGAAAACTGGCTAGTGCTGACATTGAGACATGTAGGTGGACATGATTTCATTTACCCATCCTGCACATTTGTCTTTGTCTGTCACTCTTCAGATGATTGTGACTCAAGTACATTCTCTCAACAGATCTGCTGGAGAATTCTAGAGTGACATTCCAGCTTCCAGATGAGAGTGGCTACCACATCTTCTACCAGATGATGACCAACCACAAGCCTGAGCTGATTGGTAGATACACATATTTCATTCAAAGTTTCAGTGCCAGATAATATTGTAAAATACTCTGTTATAAATGCTCTGTGTGTTTTACAGAAATGACGCTCATCACCACCAACCCCTATGACTTCCCCATGTGCAGTCAGGGTCAGATCACAGTGGCAAGCATTGATGATAACGAGGAGCTGATGGTTACTGATGTGAGTCAAAGCTGTTTGAATATTAACATATTCTATATAAATATGACTGATCAATGAGCTTACTCTACTCTGTAATTTCCAGTCTGCTATTGACATTCTGGGCTTCACTGCTGAGGAGAAGATGGGCATCTACAAGTTCACTGGAGCTGTGCTTCATCATGGTAACATGAAGTTCAAGCAGAAGCAGCGTGAGGAGCAGGCTGAGCCTGATGGCACAGAGGGTGAGACTGTGTGTGATCACATGCAGAGCTTTGATTGACAGATATTTGTAATAAACTTGCATAAACAAAAGCAAGAATATGTTTTTTTGTAACTTTTTAAATCGCAGAGGCTGACAAAATCGCCTACCTTCTGGGTTTGAACTCTGCTGATATGCTGAAGGCTTTGTGCTACCCCAGAGTCAAGGTCGGAAATGAGTTTGTGACCAAAGGCCAGACCGTGCCACAGGTATGTAGTAACATATTTCCAGCTTGTCCATGTATTTAACCTGAAAATCATTAGTTAGTCTGACTAATTATTGCAAAAAGTCATTTTTACTAAAATATTCACTCTATTCTACTTACAGGTGTACAACTCTGTAAGCGCCTTGTCCAAATCTATCTATGAGAGGATGTTCTTGTGGATGGTCATTCGTATCAACCAGATGTTGGACACAAAACAACAAAGAAATTTCTTCATTGGTGTGCTGGTTATTGCTGGCTTTGAGATCTTTGATGTAAGAATGATTCTTTTATCATTTTTCATGGCAAACTGTGTCATATTCAGTAATCTGTAAATGGTTATTTTTCTTCCTGCAGTTCAACAGCATGGAGCAGCTGTGCATCAACTTCACTAATGAGAAACTGCAACAGTTTTTCAACCACCGCATGTTTGTGCTGGAACAAGAGGAGTACAAGAAGGAGGGCATTGTTTGGGAGTTCATTGACTTCGGCATGGACTTGGCTGCTTGCATTGAGCTCATTGAGAAGGTTTTTACTGGTTTATGAACTTATCAATTTCCATTTTCCATTCTCAAAAATTACTAATTTGTATCAGTAAACAACATTGCTTTATAAACAGCCCATGGGTATCTTCTCCGTCCTTGAAGAGGAGTGCATGTTCCCCAAGGTTACAGACACTTCCTTCAAGAACAAGCTGTATGATCAGCATTTTGGCAAGTGCAATGCTTTCCAGAAACCAAAGCCTGCCACTTTCCCCTGCAACATCCGCTCATTCATGAATGTCAAACACTGGCCATGGATGAAAGTTTACTACAAGATTAAGCCTCTGCTGAAGAGTGCTGAGACTGAGAAGGAGCTGGCAACCATGAAAGAGGACTTTGCAAAATGCAAAGAAGATCTTGCCAAGGCTGAAGCCAAAAAGAAGGAGCTTGAAGAGAAGATGGTGGCACTGCTGCAAGAGAAAAATTATCTGCAGCTGCAAGTGGCTTCTGTGAGTTTTCCTATTTGAACTAACTGAATTTTGGCTCCATTAAATAGAGCAGTGTGTTTTCCAGTGATTATAGCGATCTATTTTCCTAACAGGAAGCTGAGAATCTCTCAGATGCTGAGGAGAGGTGTGAGGGTCTGATTAAAAGCAAAATCCAGCTTGAAGCTAAACTCAAAGAGACAACTGAGAGACTGGAGGATGAAGAAGAAATCAATGCTGAACTGACAGCCAAGAAGAGAAAACTGGAGGATGAGTGCTCTGAGCTGAAGAAAGACATTGATGACCTGGAGCTCACTTTGGCTAAAGTGGAAAAGGAGAAACACGCCACTGAGAATAAGGTTGGAGTTTGAGTTGGTTTAATCTCAGTCTTATATGATGATATAGAATATGAATTGTAAAAAACAAGCTCATTTGGAACAAAAAATCACACAGGTCAAGAACTTGACTGAGGAAATGGCAGCTCAGGATGAGAGCCTTGCCAAACTTACAAAGGAGAAGAAAGCTCTCCAAGAGGCACATCAGCAGACCCTGGATGATCTTCAGGCAGAGGAGGACAAAGTCAACACCCTGACCAAATCCAAGACAAAACTTGAGCAGCAAGTTGATGATGTAAGTTGTGATAATTAGGTTATACTTTGAATCATTTTGCATTTTTCATACCACGAGTAGAATTAGTGAGTAAATATTAAAGACATTAGGTGTATCGCTAGTAACATGTTAAAATGAATCATATAATAATAATGATAATAATTCATACACTTAATTAACAAAATACCAACTTAAAATTGCTTAGCTGGAAAGGTTCCCTTGAACAAGAGAAGAAGCTCAGCATGGATCTTGAGAGAGCCAAGAGAAAGCTTGAAGGAGACCTGAAATTAGCACAAGAGTCCATCATGGACCTGGAGAATGACAAGCAGCAATCTGAGGAGACGCTGAAGAAGTAGGATGTTTTTGTAAATTCTTACAAAAAATAATGGTTATCATTAATTTCTTGCTCTGAGCTGAAGAAAGACATTGATGACCTGGAGCTCACCTTGTCTAAAGTGGAAAAGGAGAAACACGCCACTGAGAATAAGGTTGGAGTTTGAGTTGGTTTAATCTCGGTCTTATATGATGATATAGAATATGAATTGTAAAAAACAAGCTCATTTGGAACAAAAAATCACACAGGTCAAGAACTTGACTGAGGAAATGGCAGCTCGCAGCAATCTGAGGAGACGCTGAAGAAGTAGGATGTTTTTGTAAATTCTTACAAAAAATAATGGTTATCATTAATTTCTGATTATTCATTGTTTTTCCCTTTAACACACAGAAAAGATTTTGAAACAAGCCAGCTGCTCAGCAAGATTGAAGGTGAACAATCTCTGGGTGCTCAATTCCAGAAGAAGATCAAGGAGCTTCAGGTATTTCTTGAGTTTTGTTTTGAAACGCTATTAAAGGCAAAGCTAAAATAAAGACTAATAAGGTTTCATTGATTACTTGCTGCTGTAGGCTCGCATTGAGGAACTAGAGGAAGAGATTGAGGCTGAGCGTGCTGCTCGTGCCAAGGTTGAGAAGCAGAGAGCTGATCTCTCCAGGGAACTTGAGGAGATCAGTGAGAGGCTTGAGGAAGCTGGTGGTGCCACTGCTGCTCAGATTGAGATGAACAAGAAGCGCGAAGCCGAATTCCAGAAGATGCGTCGTGATCTGGAAGAGTCTACCTTGCAGCATGAAGCTACAGCTGCAGCTCTCCGAAAGAAGCAGGCAGACAGTGTGGCTGAACTCGGAGAACAGATCGACAACCTCCAGCGGGTCAAGCAGAAGCTGGAGAAGGAGAAGAGTGAATACAAGATGGAGATTGATGACTTGTCAAGCAACATGGAGGCTGTGGCTAAAGCAAAGGTAATGTCACTAGATGATCATTAATAAGTACAAAATCATCTTTACAAACATATTCATATAATCTCTAATCTCTTTAGGGTAATTTAGAGAAGATGTGCCGTACTCTTGAAGACCAGCTGAGTGAAATCAAGGCCAAAAGTGATGAAAATAGTCGCCAGTTGAACGACATGAATGCACAACGAGCAAGACTTCAGACTGAAAATGGTAAGAGAG
>NW_015542476.1:1237101-1241773 GCF_001515605.1 Sinocyclocheilus anshuiensis
TCCAGAAGAAGATCAAGGAGCTTCAGGTATTTCTTGAGTTTTGTTTTGAAACGCTATTAAAGGCAAAGCTAAAATAAAGACTAATAAGGTTTCATTGATTACTTGCTGCTGTAGGCTCGCATTGAGGAACTAGAGGAAGAGATTGAGGCTGAGCGTGCTGCTCGTGCCAAGGTTGAGAAGCAGAGAGCTGATCTCTCCAGAGAACTTGAGGAGATCAGTGAGAGGCTTGAGGAGGCTGGAGGAGCCACTGCTGCTCAGATCGAGATGAATAAGAAGCGTGAAGCTGAATTCCAGAAGCTGCGTCGTGATCTTGAAGAGTCCACCCTCCAGCATGAAGCTACAGCTGCTGCCCTCCGTAAGAAGCAGGCAGACACTGTGGCTGAGCTGGGAGAGCAAATCGACAACCTCCAGCGTGTCAAGCAGAAGCTTGAGAAAGAGAAGAATGAATACAAAATGGAGATTGATGATCTCTCCAGCAACATGGAGGCTGTTGCTAAAGCAAAGGTTTGAGAACTGGTTTTTAAATCTGTTCAAGGAAATATATCAAATGTGGTTAAGATTCTTAAGAATCAAATGACTTTGATGTTTACAGGCCAATCTTGAGAAGATGTGCCGCATCCTTGAGGACCAACTTAGCGAAATTAAGTCCAAGAATGATGAGAACATTCGCCAGATAAATGACCTCAGTGCTCAAAGAGCAAGACTTCAAACTGAAAATGGTAACTAATTGCACAATATCTCAAATATATCAAACAAAATTATACAACACCTTATTTTCTCCACTAACTAATGCAGATAAACAATTATAAGTAAATCACCATCCATGTCATATATTCACATGACCCTATGACCTCATTCTCAGTGCAAATGGTAACATATTTGTTAACATTAGTTAATGCGTTAACTAACATGAACAATATATTTTTTTCAGCATTTATTAATCTTTGTTAATTTTAGTTTATGAAAATGTTAGCTCACAGTACATTAACTAATGTTAACAGAAACAATTTTAAATTTTAATAATGCATTAGTAAGTATTGATGTTAACTAAATGTTAACTAAGATTAATAAATGCTATATAAATATTGTTCATGTTAACAAATGAAGCCTTATTGTAAAGTGTTACCGTGCAAATTTATTATGTATTCATACAGTATATATTCTGGTGTAAAGCATTTCTCCAGCCTATTTAACTGCAATAAATGCTTTTCTCATTATATCATTAAATGGTTTGTTTTGAATCTGCTCTGGTTTCTCAGCTCACCAGAGGCAAACAAGCTTTCACTCAGCAAATTGAGGAGCTTAAGAGGCAGATTGAAGAGGAGGTTAAGGTAATACAGCATGATCAATAAAAACACATTGTAGCGAATCAGCTCATGGGGAAATATGAATAATTAATCATAACTAGTTATAATTAATTATACATATTTAGATCCGCTGTAGATATTTACTTGACCTCTCAGGGTCAACTGTCTGTCAATTCTAAGAACGTTAATTTCCTGGTTAAGGGAAATAACTTTCTTACTGTACGATTCTACACCGAGCTTGTAGCATAAATCTGCATGATTAAGTGACTCCAGTTATGAGCAAACAATGAACAACGTCAAGTGTGATACAAGTAAGACTTTATTAACTACATAAACACTTAAACTAGTATAAACATACTACATAAACACTTAAACTGGTCTAACATACACATACACACACACACACACACACACACGAACCAAATATGAAACTGACGCCATCCAGCGCACTGAGGAGCTTGAAGAGGCCAAGTATGAACATCATAAGAGCTGATTAATATGTGTTCATATGGAAAAAGGCTTTCATGTTAAAATGTTCACAAATTCAGGAAGAAGCTGGCTCAACATCTGCAAGAGGCAGAGGAACAAATTGAGGCTGTGAACTCCAAATGTGCATCTCTGGAGAAGACCAAACAGAGACTCCAGGGTGAAGTGGAGGACCTCATGATTGATGTGGAGAGAGCCAATGCTTTGGCTGCCAACCTTGACAAGAAGCAGAGGAACTTTGACAAGGTAAAAAGTTTGAGTCATTATGTGATATTCACTTTCTAAAGCATTGCTAAAATGGGCTTTGTTGAACATTTCATAAACAAACCTGACCCTGAAATATCTCCACTAAAGGTCCTGGCAGAATGGAAGCAGAAATATGAGGAAGGTCAGGCAGAGCTGGAAGGTGCCCAGAAAGAGGTTTGTTCACTCAGCACTGAGCTGTTCAAGATGAAGAACTCCTATGAGGAGACTCTGGATCAGCTGGAGACCCTCAAGAGAGAGAACAAGAATCTGCAGCGTAAGAATTCCTTTGTACAACATTTAATTAATTAACAAACTTAGTAGAGTTAAATCTGTAGAGATTCACAGCATATTTATGTTGATAATATTTTCTTTCCAACTTGTAGAGGAGATTTCAGATCTGACAGAGCAGTTAGGTGAGACTGGTAAGAGCATCCATGAGTTGGAAAAGGCCAAGAAACAAGTGGAGACTGAGAAGGCAGAGATGCAGACCGCACTGGAGGAGGCTGAAGTGAGTATCTGAAGATCAATATGTAAATCTGGCTAAAACCATTGTACTGTGTTGTTCATTTTGAAGTTTAAATGTTGTTTTTTATTATTAATAGGGCACTCTGGAGCATGAAGAGTCCAAAATTCTCCATGTCCAGCTTGAGCTAAACCAGGTCAAGGGTGAGATTGACAGGAAGCTTGCAGAGAAGGATGAGGAGATGGAGCAGATCAAGAGGAACAGCCAGAGAGTCACTGAATCCATGCAGAGCACTCTGGACTCTGAGGTCAGGAGCAGGAATGATGCCCTGAGAGTCAAAAAGAAGATGGAGGGAGATCTGAATGAGATGGAGGTCCAGCTGAGTCATGCCAACCGCCAGGCTGCTGAGGCCCAGAAACAACTCAGGAACGTCCAAGGACAACTCAAGGTATCTCTCTGTAGAATGAGGAGTTTACATGTTTGATAATATGAATATGATACATGAATTAACTGAAGCATTACATGCAACTAACAAAGAAAAACATTGCCACAGGATGCCCAACTGCACCTTGATGAAGCTGTCAGAGGACAGGAGGACATGAAGGAGCAGGTGGCCATGGTGGAGCGCAGGAATAGCCTAATGCAAGCAGAGATTGAGGAGCTGAGAGCTGGCCTGGAACAAACAGAGAGAGGCCGAAAAGTGGCAGAGCAGGAGCTGCTTGATGCCAGCGAGCGTGTGGGACTGCTGCACTCACAAGTACAAAAAATTATTAAATACTAAGAGCAAATTCAGGTTACATGATAATGTTTTGGTTAAATATACACTAAACTACCTGCTTAAATCCTGCAGAATACGAGTCTTATTAACACCAAGAAGAAGCTTGAGGCTGATCTGCTCCAGGTTCAAGGTGAGGTGGATGATACAGTCCAGGAGGCCAGAAATGCAGAGGAGAAGGCCAAGAAGGCCATCACTGATGTGGGTGTTTGCATTCTGTTACTCTATTCTAATTTAAACAGTTATTTGACTTTGTTTAGCTGCATGTGGCAACATTGAGAACATTCATGGAAGCTAATTCTATCTGTATTGGTTAGCTCGTTTTCATTGGCTTATATTTCAGGCTGCCATGATGGCTGAGGAGCTGAAGAAGGAGCAGGACACCAGTGCTCACCTGGAGAGGATGAAGAAGAACATGGAGGTGACTGTCAAAGACCTGCAGCACCGTCTGGATGAGGCTGAGAGTCTGGCCATGAAGGGTGGAAAGAAACAGCTCCAGAAACTGGAGTCCAGGGTAAATTACAGACTAAATACAGACTTAGGGTGCACTCATACTAGGAACGGTTGCCTTTTAACGAACCAGAGTGCGATTATACCCCCTCCCCACTCCCCCGCTGGCCTGCACTTACATTGCACTTAACATTTTGGGCTGGAGCAGGCTTTAGTCATTACGATTCAACTTTTGTTTTGAAGAAAAGCGCTTTCGCTATTAGACTGTCTAATACATTTATCACTTATGTAGTGTAGTGATTTTCATTTAATTGTGCTGCACATATCAGAAAATGATTATGGAGTCAGATGACATCGATGGAGGAATTTGCAGCTATACTCACAAAGTATAAATACAGTTTATAAATAAGGTAAAAACCAGACCCGTTATAAACCAATATTACTCACTACTCAAATTAACTGAAAATTGCTACTTTCCAAGTAGTAATAAATGTTTTTTTGTAGAAAATATGACAGTAGCGCACACACAATTAGTAGCTGTTCCATGCTCCGGTGCAGTTAGCGATTCACACTACATGCGTACCGCGCCAGAGCCCAACTGAACCATGCTCTGGCTCACCTCTTCAAGCAGGCCAGGACATGGTTCAGTGTACCGTGCTCGGGCATGGTACAGAGTGATCACACTAGCCAAAAGAACCAGACTTTGGGGGTGCTTGGGCATGGTTCAGATCGCCTAGTGTGAGTAACCCTTAGACGAACTGGCCATGGCAGAGATTTCACAGGTGATAACAATAACTCTCTACTGAAGGTGCATGAGTTGGAGGCTGAAGTTGAAGCTGAACAGAGACGTGGTGCAGACGCTGTGAAAGGAGTGCGCAAATATGAAAGGAGAGTGAAGGAGCTCACCTACCAGGTAAAACTACACAAGAATTAGATATTTAACAC
>NW_015542476.1:1247766-1249271 GCF_001515605.1 Sinocyclocheilus anshuiensis
GAACAAATTGAGGCTGTGAACTCCAAATGTGCATCTCTGGAGAAGACCAAACAGAGACTCCAGGGTGAAGTGGAGGACCTCATGATTGATGTGGAGAGAGCCAATTCTTTGGCTGCCAACCTTGACAAGAAGCAGAGGAACTTTGACAAGGTAAAAAGTTTGAGTCATTATGTGATATTCACTTTCTAAAGCATTGCTAAAATGGGCTTTGTTGAACATTTCATAAACAAACCTGACCCTGAAATATCTCCACTAAAGGTCCTGGCAGAATGGAAGCAGAAATATGAGGAAGGTCAGGCAGAGCTGGAAGGTGCCCAGAAAGAGGTTTGTTCACTCAGCACTGAGCTGTTCAAGATGAAGAACTCCTATGAGGAGACTCTGGATCAGCTGGAGACCCTCAAGAGAGAGAACAAGAATCTGCAGCATAAGAATTCCTTTGTACAACATTTAATTAATTAAACTTAGTAGTGTTAAATCTGTAGAGATTCACAGCATATTTATGCTGATAATATTTTCTTTCCAACTTGTAGAGGAGATTTCAGATCTGACAGAGCAGCTAGGTGAGACTGGTAAGAGCATCCATGAGTTGGAAAAGGCCAAGAAACAAGTGGAGACTGAGAAGGCAGAGATGCAGACCGCACTGGAGGAGGCTGAAGTGAGTATCTGAAGATCAATATGTAAATCTGGCTAAAACCATTGTACTGTGTTGTTCATTTTGAAGTTTAAATGTTGTTTTTTATTATTAATAGGGCACTCTGGAGCATGAAGAGTCCAAAATTCTCCATGTCCAGCTTGAGCTAAACCAGGTCAAGGGTGAGATTGACAGGAAGCTTGCAGAGAAGGATGAGGAGATGGAGCAGATCAAGAGGAACAGCCAGAGAGTCACTGAATCCATGCAGAGCACTCTGGACTCTGAGGTCAGGAGCAGGAACGATGCCCTGAGAATCAAGAAGAAGATGGAGGGAGACCTTAATGAGATGGAGATTCAGCTGAGCCAAGCCAATCGCCAGGCTGCTGAGGCCCAGAAACAGCTCAGGAACGTTCAGGGACAACTCAAGGTATGTGACTTCTCTTTGACTTTAAGTTGCATTAGTATGTTTGTATAATCTAACCTATGTTTAGTAAAGACCAACAGAAAGCACACTGCAAGCTTATTGTAAAGCTATTGTTATGTTCAGGATGCCCAACTGCACCTTGATGATGCTCTTGAGAGGACAGGAAGACATGAAGGAGCACGTGACCATGGTGGAGCGCAGAAACACTCTGATGCAAGCTGAGATTGAGGAGCTGAGAGCTGCTCTGGAGCAGACAGAGAGAGGCCGCAAACGGGCTGAACAAGAGCTGGTGGACGCCAGTGAACGTGTCGGGCTGCTGCACTCTCAGGTAAGGGCATATTGTTTTTACAATGAAATTAAAGAAATTGAGAGCCTCATTTAAAATGTTTATACTGTTGCTTTTCCTGTTGCAGAACACAAGTCTCCTGAACACCAAGAAGAAGCTAGAGG
>NW_015542477.1:0-1439 GCF_001515605.1 Sinocyclocheilus anshuiensis
ACTGTTTGGAAAACCAGGAATTATTTTATATGGATTTGTTTATTTGTAAGAGCTTTTATTCGACAGACAATGATAAAAAATCATTCAAAAACCTTTTTAGGTGCAATTGATTTATATTCTCAGTACAAACACTCACAATTCACAGTCAGTTCGACGGTGGCATTGAGACCTTGCAGATTTGGGACTAACGAGTCCCATTCAGGTAAACAGATGTACACATCGCTGTCGTTTCTGTTGACATGTGGTAAAATGAACTCTCCGTTTGAGCTTTCCAGCCAAAATATCTTGTTCTGATGAGACGAATGAGATCAACACAACAGTTATAAACTGTGGCATATAGAAATGCGTATTTTTTCATCTGACTCACCTTTGAACGTCTCAGTTTATAACAGAGTGGTGGAGGGATCGCTGAACAAGTTATTTTCATATCATCCCCCTCTTTTATGAATCCATATGGATATGGCATCTTCACTGATGCTGGAGGCTCTGAAATTAGCAGACAGATGATGCTTATTTGATTTTAAATGTGAAATCAGGTTACAGTAAACAGTTTACCTGCGAATTGCAGCGTTGTGGTTCTGTAAATGTGAAATCAGTTTACAGTAAACAGTTTACCTGTGAATTGCAGCGTTGTGGTTCTTTTAATCGAGCCAATAGGATAGGAAGTAATTTCACAAATATAGTTTCCACTGTCATTCACTGTAACGTTATACAGGGTCAGGATTGAGCCTTGCAGCTTCCCAGTTTTTGAACTGGTCACTGTCTCCAGAAGAGGACAGGATTGAAAAAGTGTTGGCAACATAGGATGGAACACAACAATCTTCTGATCGTTCTTCTCATTTTCTTTTTGCTGATTAATCCATTCCACCTGGATAATTGTGATGCCATGCTCCTCTCCCACAATATAATTTGATGTCCTTTTATGTATAGAGACCTAGGTCAAGACTCAAGACAGGCCAAGGAAAGTTTGAATTTAATAGCTATAGAAATGTGATGTGGTGTAACCATCAAGTAAAAAGAAATATATTTTTCTGACACACTGAACACTTGTGATTGTATATGTAAAATATTTCTCAAGGTAAAAAGTATTTATTTGTTAGTTTATTGATTGATTGACTGATTTGTTTATTTATTTTTTCTGCATCACATTGCATTTTTTATTTTTAACCATCAAATAAAAAGTAATATATTTTCCTTACACCTTGAACTCATGTGAGTGTGCATATTTTAGTCATTATTTCAAATGTAGAAAACAAGTTTAGAAAAAAAGTATTTATTCTTCTTTCATTTATTTATTTATTTTTGCATCAAGTAAATTTTTTTTCTCTCAGGATATTTCTACTTGTTGGTTGGACCATAAAAAACGTTTCGGTTACTTGTGTAACCCTCGTTCCCTGAAGGAGGGAACGGAGACGTTACGTCAGTCGTGACTGACGAAT
>NW_015542477.1:2370-3625 GCF_001515605.1 Sinocyclocheilus anshuiensis
GGTGCCAATGCCCAAGAAGATGCCACACCTCTCATAGAGTGTGCTCTCACTCCAAACGTTGGGTCTGGTATGCTAAGACTATAGCCTCCACTAACCAGTGGGCCAGTCTTTGTTTGGAGACAGCCTTTCCCTTCTGCTGTCCTCTGAAGCAGACAAAGAGCTGGTCTGAGGTCCTAAAGCTCTGCGTACGGTCCACGTAGATGCGCAGAGCGCGAACGGGACAGAGCAGAGCGATGGCTGGGTCTGCCTCCTCCCGGGGCAGCGCTTGCAAGTTCACCACCTGATCCCTAAAAGGCGTGGTGGGAACTTTGGGCACATATCCAGGCCGGGGTCTCAGGACAGCATGAGAGTTACCCGTTCCGAATTCTAGGCACAAATCGTTGACCGAAAATGCCTGCAGGTCCCCTACCCTCTTGACCGAGGCCAAAGCGGTGAGGAGCACTGTCTTCAATGACAGAAACTTAAGCTCTACTGACTGCAGAGGCTCGAAGGGCTCCTCCTTCAAGGCCGTTAGGACCGAGGGGAGATCCCAAGAGGGTAACAGGTGAGGGCGCGGAGGATTTAACCTCCTTGCCCCTCTGAGAAACCTGATGACCAAGTCGTGCTTCCCCAAAGACTTACCATCTACTGCATCGTGATGCACGGCAATGGCGGCAACATACACTTTAAGGGTGGAGGGAGACGCGGCAATGGCGGCAACATACACCTTAAGGGTGGAGGGAGACAGCCTTCGCTCCAACCCATCCTGCAGGAAAGAAAGCACGACTCCGATCGGGCATCTACGGGGGTCTTCCCGGCGGGAAGAGCGCCAATCGACGAACAGGTTCCACTTCAGCCTGTAAGCGTTTCTGGTAGACGGGGCTCTAGGTGAAGTGATGGTGTTTACTACCGCTGGAGGTAGCCCACCTAGAACCTCCGCGTCCCGTCCAGGGACCACAAGTGGAGATTCCACAAGTCTGGACGCGGGTGCCAGAGGGTGCCCCCTCTCTGAGAAAGGAGATCCCTCCTCAGAGGAATTTGCCAAGGAGGGGCTGTCGCGAGGAGCATCAGTTCGGGGAACCAAGTCCGACTGGGCCAGTATGGCGCTACCAAGAGGACCTGCTCCTCGTCCTCCCTGACCTTGCACAGTGTCTGTGCGAGAAGGCTCACTGGGGGAAACGCATATTTGCGTAGGCCCCGAGGCAAGCTGCACGCCAGTGCGTCCGTGCCAAGGGTCCCCTCGGCCAGGGAGTAAAACAACTGGCAATGGGACGTG
>NW_015542477.1:5004-5862 GCF_001515605.1 Sinocyclocheilus anshuiensis
AGTGGGGCAGCGAAGTGGAACACAGGGACCCAACCCGGGAGGCCGAGCGTCCGAGGGTGGGGTCTGAGTGCGTGGCGCACCACTTACCTGGCTCCATAGCTGGGCAGGGGGTCCGTGAGGAGGCACAGCGTCCCCGAACCGGACCCTGCTGCCCATTGGCGAAAGGAGAGGGGGACGGCCGTGTGGAGACAGGGTCTCGCGCACCGCCCTCCTCGCCCTCTTGGGACCCGGAGGCAAAGGAAACTGCTCTTCTATTGAAGTTTTGGGTACCACTGGCCGGGTAGCCAGTGGCGGAACAGAAAAAAACGGAAACAAAAGATTCTCCACCCGGCCATCTCCTGAAGAGCAGGATCCAAGAACTCCAGGTCGCCCGTCTCAGGGACGCCGCCTGCCCTGGCGCTTCACGGGCTTGGCAGGGGCGGAGGCTCGACTGGGGGGATGTCTACATACCCTTGGGCTGCCCCACCGTCGAGGGTGGTGAGGACGGAGGAGGCACCAAGCCTGTTTCGGGTAGAAAAAGGTGCCTTCCGGGAAGAATGGAACCGGAGGTGACTGCCGACGACCGGCTTGCGCCCCCAGGAACCAATCGTCCAGCCTCGAGTGTTCAGGAGAAGGAGGAGTCCTCCAGTGCAGCCCGACAATCTCGGCGGCCCGGGAAAGCATAGCAGTCAGCTCTGGATCTGACTCGGGCAACGCCACTCTTCCTGACGGAGGCAGCACAGCCGAATTCTCATCTCCAGAGCCTAGCTCGCCCTCCGATGCAGCGATCGACATCCTGTCATCCGTCTGTGCTCCGCACAAGATGCTGGACCCCGCCCTGTCCGAGGACCCAGCACACTCGTCCGGGAACACCAGGTG
>NW_015542477.1:6644-18276 GCF_001515605.1 Sinocyclocheilus anshuiensis
TTGGCTTGTTTAGTTAACACTCGAAGGTGATTGGGCTCTCGGGCGAGATCCCAATTCGTCAGTCACGACTGACATAACGTCGAACGTGACTGACTGAAAGGGAACTTGGAGTTCCCTGGTGAAATTTTTAAAATATTTAAGCAGTAATATATACAATATAAGCAGTATATCAACAGTTAATCAGTCTTGTTTGATGCATTTTATGTATATTAAAACGTTAATAATAATGAAAGATTGTGCTTGATAAATAATTGATCAAGGATTTTTGGTTTTGTCTTTATGAAATCAGGACAGTATCATTTTGTAATTTTTGACTTTAATTTTAACATAGAAATTAAAAGCATGTTCATCATCCAGTAGAAGTGCAATCAAGTCTCTATATGTCTGAATTTTATATATATTTTTTTTTTTTTTAGCACATTTATAGGATAGAAAGATGAGTGTCATATCATAGACCACCTAACCAGAGCACAAATCAGTTTAACAGCTGGTAAACATTTGTTGTAGACTTTGTGGGTAGAAATAAAAATTCAAGCCCATCTTACCTCGTATCATGCATAAAGAGATAAGAAGTTTATAAATTGGCTCTGTCATCAAAAAATCCTGTGCAGTATACTGTAGTTTTATTTCACTAACGGTAGTAACTGCAGGACTGTTTAAGTGAACATGTATAGGATAATTAATGGAGAGCTGCTCTTATGTTTAGAGTAGATTGGATGGAGTGATGAAGTTGGTTCTGATACTCTTTATAGGAGTAATGAACTGCTTCGATAAAGCAGTTTATTGTGCTTATAAAGAGTAATTATGACCGTATTTTGTTTAAGTGTTGACTTTCAGCATGTCTTCCTCGATTTTTCTGTCAGAATGCATCTGTGACAAGCTGCGGCTATGCTATTTACATTTATATTTACATTTAGTCATTTAGCAGACGCTTTTATCCAAAGCGACTTACAATTGGGGAAAAAATGTGTAAAAAAATGTAAAATTAAACATTGCAACCAACTTTGGAACTCAACTAAAATTGAGTCATAGAATACTAGATGTTAGATAAGAAGGGCACATAAACATCTCGCATCTCTGATTTTAGTGTTGAAATTGCGTTTTTGGGTATTTTAAGACTTCTAGGTCATTGAATTTTCTTCTTGGTTTCGTTCTCTTTCACATGGCAACATTTGAAAGTGTACAAACATGTGTTTATTCAAGTCACATGCAAGTAAAACTGTCCTCTCATTGGTCAGAGTGCATCTGTTTATGTTTCTCATCGCAAGATGGATTGACAAGTTAGCTAAATAAGTTACTAAGTTAGCTAATTTTGTATTTTATCGGTTAAAGTGGGAATTAAGGAAATAAGAACATTGAGACAACAAACAACAAACCAAACTAAGAAAATGTGACAAGGTTCCGATTTACAAAACAAATGCTCCACATGAGCCAGGAGTGAAACAGCATAAAACTCCACACCAAATTTTAAAATCGGCATGAAATGGAAGTTGCAATAATCTTTTTGCCTTATTATGGCATCCAAGTGATACGAGTTCTCAAAAAAAAAACAAAAAAAAAAACAAGTAGGACGGGACTAAATTTAGTCTATTGGAAATTGATGGGATTGTTTTTGTTTCTACAATGTGACTCACATGATGCTGAAGGGAAGATTATTGTCCTGCCTTCACGTTGGTGAATACATCATGAGAGATTTTGATTAAAGATTGACCCTTTTCACATTCCTGGGGTCATAAACTCCACTACACCAAAACTACAACTAAAATAATTTTTGTATTCTCATTTGCACCAATAATGTCTATGACTTTCCAAAAGATGCAAAATGCAAAATCAAAGGGGTCCATGCTGCCTTAAAGATGAAATATGAGCCTTTAATTCATCCACTTTGGAAAAAAATGTACACCTCTATACACTGGAGAAAATAGATTAGGTACTATATGGATTACTATGTTTATATGTTGGATTGTTACATGTTGGATTATTATAGGCCTATGGATTATTATATGTTTACTTTAAATTTCTGCAGAGAAAAGTAGCCTATTATTTTTACCCAGAATAGTATGGAATGAACATTACTGAAATTACAAATGTAATTTCTGTTTCATTCATACTGAAAGCCAGAGAGTGCCCTTGCACAACTCAACATATGCATTGCAGAAAGAACCAAGCATAGGTCTTTGCAGGAAAGTAATGGGAGTTACTATACCAAATCAGTGGGCGAGGCCAAAACAGAGGGGCGTTTTCGACCATGTTACCTAATTGGCTGACGTCATAGTGACAGGGAAGGGGGATCATTTTCATTGCATGATTTAGAAACTCCCAGCAGTTGTAAAACACCCACAAAGTTAGAAACGCCCATGTTTGCTCTGCAGAGACCTCAATCTTGAAAGAAGTAAGGAATAATTGACGACGGGCTGTTTAATTATTAGAAAATAATACACACCCGTGGAGGTGATGCAGTCTCTACTAATAACGAAACTGTAAATTAATCTGCTTCAAGAACAGCGCTGTTATTATCTCGCTAGAGAGAAATATTATGTAGCTTTTAAGTTTCTAATCTAAACCATTTACTGAAAAAATTGTCAGCGCAGTACTGACAAAATGTTTCTGTGCACGTGTATGTTTCTGTGTGTGCGAGTTTGTGTCTGTACTCTATGTGTGTGCGTTTGTATTGGAGAGAGAGCGGGAGAAGGAAAGTATGTGCTTTAAAATGTGCTATAAAATGTAATTTTGTAGCAAAACCATGGAAATAATATAACTTATACTACGGGGCTGTTGAATGACTAAATCTGATTGCTTGAGGAACGTTCTAATGTGTGCAATTATTTTCAGGGAAATACACGGCTAGTAGCTCCAGGCAGGTCTTGATCACATTACAGGCATTACATGCCGATTTCGCCAAACAATTTCAGTTATTTCAAAGGTCCTTACTATGTGAATAGTTTGTGTACTAAGTAAAACCCAAGATATTATGTAATACATTGACATTTAGTCATTTAGCAGACACTTTTATCCAAAGCGACTAACAAATGAGGACAATAGAAGCAATCAAAACTAACAAAAGAGCAACAATATGTAAGTGCACTTTATTTCTGCATGAGTAAAAAAATAAATGAAGAAAAAAATGATATACATTTTTTAATTTGAGTTGATTTGACATTATAAAACTGACCCAGGATCTGTTAAAACCATTATAAAAGCAGTGTTTCGAAAGTGCCAATCACTGACCAACGATAAGTGTGTGTGAATATGACAAGTTTTGATTTAGTGTTGTCTTTCAGAAGAGTAATTTGTGTGTGTGTTTTACCTTTTGGTGCTGTAACAGCGGTGATGTTTTTCTGTGTTATAACAGTGGTGACTCTTTCTCTTCTTCTTGTAGCTGGATCTGGAGTTGTGCTCAAACTGTCTATAGATTTTACAGTGCTTGCATGTAATGTAGATGCATTGCCAACAGGTGGAGCAGAAGAGCTGCCAGTGAGAGGAGTGGGATGGCTGGTGTGTTTGGGTTGTAAGGTTGTCAGAGTGGCATTTGGTTTCACTGTGCTGGCTAGGAAGTGACCAGATTCTGATGTAGACACAGTGGTATCAGTGCTCCATGAGCTGGTCCCATTGGAGGTAAAGCTGCTCAGATGTTTGGTGGTCCTTACTGGAAAATTAGTTGTCATTCCTTCAGCAGAAATCATTATGGAAGGAAAAATGAAATATATAAAGAATGTATATTAAGAAATATTACATTTACATACTACAATACATATTACAATAATAATACAAACTTACATAGGTCAAGTGATTTGGAAAAAGGATTATTATATTAATTATATTATATTATATTATATATTATATATTATATTATATTATATTATTAGTATTGCATTAGACTACAATAAAACTAGACCTTAAAAGCTGTATGGAAGTGAAACAGTATTGGGAAGTTTGTGGTGTGAGTTTGCACAATGATAGCCCACCCTAAAAAATCATCACATGGATTTGTAATTTTAGACAGTTAATACACAACAAATGTTTTATTAAAACAATACTGCTTTAATATTTCATTTCAATCTTTTAATATTTCACGATCTTACCCTCATCCACTTATACTGCAAGTACTGTGAAGCTTTTACGATACAAGAAATCGCCACATCCTCACCAGCGCTGACGTTTAAAGGGCTGCTTGTGTTACACTCAATGCCATCAAGAACTGTTTGGAAAACCAGGAATTATTTTATATGGATTTGTTTATTTCTAAGAGCTTTTATTCGACAGACAATGATAAAAAATCATTCAAAAACCTTTTTAGGTGCAATTGATTTATATTCTCAGTACAAACACTCACAATTCACAGTCAGTTCGACGGTGGCATTGAGACCTTGCAGATTTGGGACTAACGAGTCCCATTCAGGTAAACAGATGTACACATCGCTGTCGTTTCTGGTGACATGTGGTAAAATGAACTCTCCGTTTGAGCTTTCCAGCCAAAATATCTTGTTCTGATGAGACGAATGAGATCAACACAACAGTTATAAACTGTGGCATATAGAAATGTGTATTTTTCCATCTGACTCACCTTTGAACGTCTCAGTTTATAACGGAGTGGTGGAGGGATCGCTGAACAAGTTATTTTCATATCATCCCCCTCTTTTATGAATCCATATGGATATGGCATCTTCACTGATGCTGGAGGCTCTGAAATTAGCAGACAGATGATGCTTATTTGATTTTAAATGTGAAATCAGGTTACAGTAAACAGTTTACCTGCGAATTGCAGCGTTGTGGTTCTGTTAATCGAGCCAATAGGATAGGAAGTAATTTCACAAATATAGTTTCCACTGTCATTCACTGTAACTTTATACAGGGTCAGGATTGAGCCTTGCAGCTTCCCAGTTTTTGAACTAGTAACTGTCTCCAGAAGAGGACCAGATTTAAAAAAATGTGTTGGGAACCCAGGATGGAACACAACAATCTTCTGATCGTTCTTCTCATTTCCTTTTTGCTGTTTAATCCATTCCACCTGGATAATTGTGATGCCATGCTCCTCTCCCACAATGCACTGCAGGCTGACGTTCTGTCCCTCCACAGCAGTTGCGATCGCATTATAATTTATGAGAACTCCGTATGTTCCTGATAAACCAATTTCAAAAGTGATAGATTACTTCATTGATATTCTAAAATATGTGTTATTGACAAGGTTTTACCAAGTGTAATTTGAAGTATAATTATATGTCCTTTGGGTCATAGAGACCTTAGTGAATAGGTCCGTTAAAACGTTAAAATAGTTTACAAAATATTTTTCAAGATAAAAAGTATTTATTTATTTTTACAAATGCCATTAATCACTGACCCATAAATATCATTACATTTAGGGGTGTCGCACCTCATGACATCTTACAGCCTGAGCTAACCTTGCCTTGTGAGGAAAAGATCACATTGTCTGATATTTTAAGAGATATATTGACCTTGACAGTCATGAGGGTAATTTCAGGATGTTTCTGCTTGATTGGGCCACAAGATTTCTTAACATTAATAAGCAGTGAAACAGTTTTGTTAAAAGATTAACAGTTTTGTTAAAAGATTATGCTTGATAAATACTTAAGTTCTTTTTTCAATAATTATTTTTTTAATGATGATTTTGTCTTTATTATGAAATCAGAACAGTTGCATCACACTGTCCCTTTTGTCTTTTTTATTTTAACATAAATTATAAACATGCTCATCATAGGATTATCTGTTAAATCACTATGTGTGAACTGCATTTTGAATGCTTTTTTTTTTTTTTTTAGTAAATAATAGATACTACATAAAGATGAGTGTCATGTCATAGAGTGTCTGTCTAACCACAGCACAGATCAGTAAAAAAGATAATAAACATTTTCTTTGTGGGTAGAAATAAAAATCCAAGCCCCTCTTACCTCGTATCATGCATAAAAAGATAAGAAGTTTATAAGTTGACTCTGTCATCAAAAAATCCATATCTGTGAGAACAACAGTCTTAACAGAGAGAGTCAAACATAAGCAGCAGCAGAAGCACAGGAAATGAGCTACACCACCACTTCTCTAGTCTTGTCTGTCTGAACCAACAGTTGCTTGGTTTCGCTTAAGCTGTGAAGTGCAGTCCCCCCCCCCAAGTGAACAGCAGAGGATACCTAATGGAGAGTTGCTGTTATGTTTAGAGTAGATTGGTGATGGAGTTGGTCCTGATACACTTTATAAGCACAATGAACTGCTTCAACAGGTAATTATGACCTTATTTTCTTATGTTGGCAGTCAAGTGTTGACAGTCAGCATGTCTTCCTCGATTTCCTGTCAGAATGCATCTATTTAACAAGCTGCGGCCACGTTTACACAGACAGACAGACAGACAGACAGACGCACACACACACACACACACATCAAGATCAAGATCACGTGAAATTTTAAAGCCCCTACAGGCTTGTTTGTGGATATTATTGGCCAAAGTCCCCTGGCCAAATGAACATTTAACTTCTTTTTTTGGTATTTCTTATTGTATTATAGAATTTACTGTTAATTTACATCTTAAATGAGACGTGACAGGAAACTACAGTGGGGAGAGTGTGAATGCTCAGTTTAACAAATAAGGACATCTCAACCTACTTCAGGAGCAGGCGTGGGAGTCACAGAATACTAGTAATGACGTTACATAATCAGAATACATAATTAGGGACACATTGATGTTAAAATTTTGGTCAATGAATATTTTTAAGTTATGGCCAATATTAAAATTCTAGGCTACTTTGTCTAAATAACTGAAAATAAAACTAGTAACGACATTACGTAATCAAAATACTTTCACCAATTCACCGAAATTAAAATTCTTACTGATAATTTTCACATTATGGCTGATATTAAAATGCTAAGCTGTTTTATTAGGAATAGGAATAAATAGGAACACAACGATATAAAATTTCTAGCCAATAATTACTTTCATGTTATGGCCGATATTAAAATTATATACTATTTCGTCTAAATAAATGAAAAATAAAACATTAAACCTAACACTGAGTAATGATATTAGATAATCAGGATCAATATACGGAATGCACTTATATTAAAATTCTGGTAGATAAGCTGATAATTACTTTAATGTTATGGCTGATATTAAAATTATATACAAATTTGTCTATAAATAAAAAAATGAAACACTAAAAACTAAAGTGTTAAATGCTTGAAATCAATTTAGGCTTTGCAGCATTATAAAGCACAGTGAATGAATGGATATTAATTTTGAGATTTGCTAAAGATTACATTTATTAAAAGTGCTTTTAAAGAGTGTTAGATGATGGCAAGGGTAATCTAAATGTAAAAGTAGGGGGAAAGAGCACAATTAAAAATCCAATATGGATCAGTAATTAAAAAAAATAAAAATATTGGCAGATTATCATGCATCCCTATTTTTAAGTAAGAATTTACTAGAACTGCCATCAAAAGAGCAAAAAAAACCTCAGCTTTGTTTGATTTAATCTCAAAGATGTCTCACACTTCTGAACTAACTACCTATTACCCAGATATTCACATGCATTCGCATGTGCCATTTCCATTCCTCACAGCCTCTGGGGTCTGAAGCTCATAATCATTGTATTGTAGAAAAAGATCAAAATCACATACTATCAAATAATAATGAAGCAATGAGTGCTGTAAATGGGGAGGGAATTGATGGCTCTATTCGATTCTTTTGGAGGGGATATAAGGGACGTTAATAGATCCATGAACGTGGCAGCTGATAGCAGCGTAGGGAGATATAAGCTGTAAAATATAAAATCAAAGCAGCATCTTGGTAATTATGAGGAAATGTGACAAAGAATACAGGGGACACGTGTACTTTAATATAGACATA
This sequence comes from Sinocyclocheilus anshuiensis, assembly GCF_001515605.1. NCBI lineage: Eukaryota > Metazoa > Chordata > Actinopteri > Cypriniformes > Cyprinidae > Sinocyclocheilus > Sinocyclocheilus anshuiensis. The sequence goes on from NW_015542477.1 coordinate 14,494, forward strand.
AGAGTATTTAGAGAGACAGGCTGGATGATACAGAATAGCAAATATGAATAGATCTGTATAAAAGATCTGTTGTCCTCAAGTCAAATTCCTTCAGAAGGTCAGGATCCGCTGTCATCTGTAGCCTAATATTTGCCTGTCAAAAGAACACACATTTGAGACATTGTATTCTGCCAAAGGACTAAAATATCATCTTTCATTATAGGACTCAGTGAGCAAAGCATTTGATTCAGAAATCGAGTAAGTGTCTGATGTAATCCATATACATAACCTCTAAAAACTGTGCTTGTGTGTGTGTGTCTGTATGCCTGCCTCTGAGGCAAAGACTCGGGGAGAAATTCAGTGAGGCTGAATATCATAAATGCAGCCTGCATCATTTTAATGAATAATTTGATGAATAAAATCAGGTAATCAGGCAGTCATGCACAAAATATTCTTGCTTGTCGTTATCAGCAATGACATGAATGACAGAAATTGCACCCAGACAAGGGCAGTGAAACAAATGACGTTCTGATGTAAGTTTCATCAGATGTTCAAAAAGGAACAATCACTCCGAATACACAAAATCATGTTAAGCTTCGCTATAATGAGGCTTCAAAATGGGTTTCAGTGAGTTCACCAGACTGTCTCTTATCTTTAGCTATGCTACGATATGTGCTTGTACCCTAGTGGTTCTCATCTCAAAACCTCCCACAATATCCTATCAGAATATCCCCCTTTTCCAGTGCGTGATCATAAACATGTCCATTACATGTGCATATCTTGTTCGAGCTGATCAAAATAGTTTTTATTGACCTGTTTGTGTTTTCCTAAGCTAGCAGGCCAAGCTGTTAGCTTGCTAACTGAAGGCTAACTGAAAACAAACAAAGGGAAATATTTTGACATCTTAGAGACAAAGGCTATTGCAGATGAGCAAATACTCTAAAACTATATATCTTTAAAATCAAATAGACATCTCTGTGATGTAGGCTATGTGTGTCCCTTACAAAAATTAACCATGGTTTTATTATAGTAAAAGTGTAGTAACCATGTTTTTGTGGTGGATTGATTACCATTTGTATAACAACAGTTTTACTACAAATACCATGATTAAACTATGGTTAGTGTAGAAAAACCATTTGGTAAAATCATGGTTCAATTTTGTAAGGGTCAGGGAAGCTGTTAGCTTGTTTATTTACACTAAGCTGTTAGTTTGGTTACTGAATAAAAGGAAAAGTTTAATTGATCCATTTTAGATTATGTAATATAATGTGTTTTTTATTTATTTTTGGTGTTTTTTTTCTTTTATTAGGATAGGACAGTATGTAGACAGGAAGCGAAGTGGGAAAAAGAAAGGGTGGGGGGCAGCATCGGAAAAGATCCGCGAGCCAGGACTCAAACTCGGAACGCCTGAAGTACAATGGCGCTATATGTTGGCACGCTGCCCACTAGGCTACTGCCACCAACATAATATGATTTGTGATATGTCATTTAGACATTAATATATTTTGATTATGAATAAATACACTGTAAAGCAATTTTCTATCATTAAGCACCAAATAGAGTACATCAGGCACCAAGCTGTCCAACTGACCCTCATTGCGATTTTAATTTCAATGACCCAGGTGTGACATTTTAGGGTTTCTAGAACATCTCCATTGTATGGCATTATGTATTCACTTGTATATTGTTAGGACAGGGTGTACAGGGCTGTTCATTGCAGTCTATCATTTATTTTTTAATCTAGCACACAATCAATGCACCCACAACCCCAGTAATGTTAGTCCAGTGCCTCTAATAGGATCTCTATTAGTGTTATGTAAAGACGATTGAAAGTGACCTTTTCCTTTCTCAGAGAAAAATTTGTCGCACATAAGCAACACGTGTTCTTTTGATCATTGTCTCATTAGAACACACATTATCATCAACACATTGAGTGGATGAAATTACGGCAGCTAAATTCAGGTTGGTAAATAACAGTGTGATATAAGCAGGGTACGAAATATTAAATGAATATTTCTTACTATGCATGAGATGTTTTTTTACACTAATTTTGTAAGGATGTATTTATTTATTTATTAAAAACATTTAGTAGTGATGTTATGTTGCTGTTTCTGTTTGCTTTACATTATTTTTTATAAATATTTATTTATAAAGAAAAGTCATGTAGTATGTATGTATTTATTAATAAATAAATACAAATCTTATATCACAGTTTTTGTCTCTTTTACATTTATAAAAATAATTATTGGTTATTTATTCATTTATGAAAAACCGCTCATTATGTTGGACTTTGTAATAAAGTTACAGGCCAACTAGTTTTATTTCCTATGCAAAGGCCATTTTTAATTCCATTCGGAATCATGAGCATTCTATTGGAATAATGTTTAAAGGCTTGACAGACCAGTGGATTCTAAACAACTCATATCTAGGGCAAAGATGCAGTCCATCACGCGCTCATGTTTATTTGTTATCTTTAGACAGGATGTTGTGGTGTCTTGGGTGAAAGATGCTGAGTCTCTATCCATCAGAGAGGTCAGGCTGCAGAATAAGGCTTGTCTCCTGGAGCAGAAATGAAATGGTTTAAGTGGTTTGCTTAAGGGCACGCTAGCGGTACACAGTGGCCATCTCAATGAGATGTCACAGAACTAGCATGCCGGCAGCGATGCTCAAACTCCCGACCTTCTGGATGGCAGCCCACTACTTCCTGTTCTTCTATAGTACAGTGACATTATCAACCCAGTACTTTTAGGAGTATGACTGAGAGCTGAGAAGCTCGACACTGCTTCAGATCTGCACTGGCAACTGTGATCTCAGACAGGTCAATGATGGAGAGTTACGAAATGTTCCAAAATGCTTTTTGTCCTCTGATCTCCACCACCAGTTGCTGTTCTCATCCATTTTTTGTGCCCACATTCTGTTGGGCTTGCTCTGTGGAGATTTATTCCAACCAGAATTCATTTGCTCTGACTGTGAATTCTGTCAGCTTAGCGCAAAAGACATTCTTTTTTTTATCCTAAAGGGATAGTTAACCCAAGAATTAATTACTTAATCATCTTTGCGTAAGTCCATATAATAACATTAATATGATACATGTATTATGCATAAAATGTGTGTATATAGTTATGCATAATATAAGCATCATTTAACATTATTAACTGGGATTATATAGTAGTAGTAGTAGCAATAATAATAATAATAATAACTATTATTATAAATAATAATTATACATAATTAATTGTAAACAAATAATAACTAATATATAATAATCACACATAAATAATAAGCACATTGTCACAATTCGCTGGAGCACGGGAACGAGGAAACGAGGATATGTGGAAATTTCACAAAACGAGAGTCTTTAATAATCCAACAGGGAGTCACAGAGCACAAGGAAGATGTTCACAACAAGTAGACCTGACAAAGGAAGACTGAACAAACAGGAACTTAAATACAAGGGATAATTACTAAACACAGGTGCACAGAATGACTAATTAACTAAACGAGGACAGGAACATGACCAAAAAAGGGAACACAGGAACAGAAACAGGGGCAAAACAGGTCCATGATCCTGACATATCGCCCCCCTCCCGGAAGGCGTGTCCTCGCGCCGTAGAACAACAGAGGTGGGGCACGGGTGGGAACTTGGGAGGCGGCTCAGGAGGAGGACGGACACCCGGGAGGGGGCCGGCAGACAGAGACCAGGGAGGTGACAATGGATGGAGGAGCCAGGGAGGAAACAGGAAGAACTTGGAGCAGGAGGAGCCAAGCAGGACCCAGGCCACAGCCATGATGGCGACCCACGGT
>NW_015542477.1:18476-19536 GCF_001515605.1 Sinocyclocheilus anshuiensis
AGCCAGGGAGGGAACAGGAGGAACTTGGAGCAGGAGGAGCCAAGCAGGACCCAGGCCACAGCCATAACGGTGGCCCACGGTAGAGCCGACGGAGGGAGGAGCCATGGAGAAGGAATGGCCGCCGACTCCACGGGGCTGACCAACGTCAGCGGAGCAGGTGGTGGAGGAGCCCGAGGTGGAGACGGAGAGCTGATGAGCCAGGGCGACGGGGAGGATACGGAGGTCCTAGGCGGAGCAGATGGCGCCGGCGACCGACGCGAAGGTGAGGATCTAGGAGGCCGCGGTGGAACTGGAGTGACAGAGGACTGAGGAGGAGCCGAGGAGATGAAGGAGCCTGTCGGAGCCAGAGGGACGAAGGGACGAGGCGAAGCCAGAGGAGTGGAGTCCCGAGGCGCAGGATGGTTGATGCCAGACCAAGTGCAGAGGGCGGAGCTCTTCTCCGTGCTCACACCATCTGCGGCTTTCTCCCTCGTGGCGGGCGTTGTTGCCGTCTCACACACCTTGACTGACGTCATCAGCAGCTCTGGCTCCGTGGCGATCCTCAGCTCTGTTGCTCCGTGCGGTGATGGCTCGTCGGTCACTGCGGGCTCCGTTATTATTATTATTATATGTAAATTTTAGAGCTCATGCAACTCTTTTAGTGAATAATTTACCTCCACTTACATGCTGTAATTTTTTTTGTTATTTGGAGTTTTGTGGAGTACAAAAATATATATTTTATATTCACATTAATATAAAATACTTTATTGATCTAAAAGCTAGTTTTATGTTCCAACTTTGTGGTGCATCTAATTGGACCATGAGGTATACTTTGAAAAACCTGTCAACAGTGTTAGTATGAGGAAGAAGTTAAACTGACATTGACCTGTGTCAACAATGCTATCCCACTCAGCCCGCTGAGCTGCTGTATTGTTTGAGTAAATAGTGGAGATTTCACAAAACGAGAGTCTTTAATAATCCAACAGAGAGTCACAGAGCACAAGGAAGACGTTCACAACAAGTAGACCCGACAAAAGAAGACTGAACAAACAGGAACTTAAATACAAGGGATAATTACTTA
>NW_015542477.1:19611-20113 GCF_001515605.1 Sinocyclocheilus anshuiensis
TGCTGTATTGTTTGAGTAAATAAACCTTGATGGATAACCTGGTCACGTTTGTTCAGAAAATACTCATTGTCTGTATCAAATACTCCCACACGCATGGTTGCTGTGGCCCTTTTCATCAGGTTGTATATGTGGTGCTCTATTCACAGCAGGATCACAGTTTCTCCAGCATACCAGAACACTCAGTTTGCCCTATAGAGAGGGGCCAGTAAAACTGTCTTTCTCTCAGACAGGTCAGTCTCTAGGGGGCTCCAGCACCTCTCCTGCAGTGATGCTGTCAGAAACGGAGTGGCCCACCGCCTATCAGCCTCTCTGCACACTGACCTACAGCACAAACCTACAGCAGTATGTGTGCCGATATCAGAGAACAATTTATTGTGGTCAACTTATGGTGTTATAATAATAATATTAATAATAATAATACATTTTTGGAAGATGAATGTATGTATTTGTTATTACCATTATATATATATATTAATATTTATTAATACTATTTATTGATTAA
>NW_015542477.1:20185-27088 GCF_001515605.1 Sinocyclocheilus anshuiensis
TCTCTTTAGCGGCTGACAGCGGAGCTCAGGGGAGGATCAGAGAGCAGCGCTCCCTCTGCTGAGCCTCTTAATCACATCCATAACTATAGAAGACTAGAGGCACACACTCACGCATACTTTTGTCTGTAGCCAAGAACACTTGGACACTCTTGAATGCAACCACTCAGAAAAGCATATTCCATAATGTATGGGAGACTGGGGCTAGTTGTCACACACAAGTTGTCACAACTGCTAGGGTCGATTCAGGGAAATTGAGCCACTTTTTGACAGTCACCTCAAAGTCAAAAAGTATCTATTCCTAATTAAGAGTAACTCTCAGTAACAGTTTTGAGTCAAAAGGTATTGGTTTGTATGTTCTTTTCAAACACCTACTGTCTTAAAGGGGACATTGGATGCCAAATTCACTTTTACATGGTGTTTATATATAAATGTCTTAGCGGTGTGTGGACACAACTACCCTACAATGATAAAAATCCATTCACTCATTTTTTTTTAAACCTAAACAGTCTAAATTATCAACCCGTTTTGATTTTCTAAACAGTATGATGTCATACTACTCAGGCCCCACCCACGGCTGCTGACGGACTGTCCCTTATTAGCATATTTCCGCCCTCAGCTAGTTGTACACTGCTCGCCGTATTCTTCACACTCGAGCAGCTGTAGCGACAACAATGTCTCGTAAGCAGTACATGTGTTTTGTAACTGGATATAAAAGTGAGCATAAGAGTCTTCATTTTCTCCTGACATCAGAGCCACTGGTGATACAGTGGAGTAGTTTTGTTTTTCATGGTAATGCGCCACCGAATGCAAAAATTTATTTTTTGTGAATGTTTTGTTCACTTAATTTCCAGTAGCATATTTCTGATACATTATAGATTTTATTAATGTTAGGTCCTGCAATTTTTAACTGCAGTTCCCTTTCAGTCGCAGAGTCCATTCTGCGGTCCTGCCGCAACCTCCCCTGGGCGCTTCAGCGGTCTCTAAAAGAGTATTTTCCTTCTAAAAGAGCAATTTCTAAAAGAGCTTCACGAGCGACGGGCGTCTTTTTAAAGATGGCTTCCCGCTCGTGCGTTTCTGTGATGTGGTCGCTTCCTGGCTTCATCTGATGGTCATGATCGCTGTATCTCCTGCCTGGGCTTGCAGCACGCTGAGGCAGCGCTCATGGATGAATCATGTTCTCAGTGCGGGAACATGACCATCGCGGTGTTGCGGTCTAGATACCTCCTTCGTGAAACTGGGGGGGTATCCCCCTTGCCATGTCCTGATTAAGAGGCTCAGCAGAGGGAGCGCTGCTCTCTGATCCTCCCCCTGAGCTCCGCTGTCAGCCGCTAAAGAGAAAGAGGCTCTAAATGAATCCTCTCTTTACACGTCAGTTAAAAGGACTTCAGAGCCACACGACACCCCAGAGAGCAGCCTGTCCAGCTTGCTTCAGACCGCTACACCCAACGCCTGCCAACCATATCTGGCTGAAGGCCAAGCCTAGATTTAGCTGAGCTGCGTGAGGATCTGTGTAACGGCAACATTAACCTGGACAAGATTTACATATCTGCTGGAACACTTCCTGAATTCCCAGAAATTTCAGCATAAAACCTATATGACGTCAATGATATTAAACAACATTGATTTTTGTGTGTTTTTGGGTCTCATTCACTAGCCAATGCGTTAAGCCTGGATGCAGATATTTTCCCAAATAAATCTCCACTCAATAACTTAATAACATACATACATACATAAATACATATATAAATGTTATTGTAATTATTATTGTTAATAATGCATTAATCATCACGACTGACGTAACGTCTCCGTTCCCTCCTTCAGGGAACGAGGGTTACACAAGTAACCGAGACGTTTATCATACAATTTATAATTGAATTATTAAGTAATAATTGCCTCTAATTATTTTCATTACTTTTTTTTTTTTTTGATTTAGACAACAGCTTACATTATATAATCATATCAATTTTTTATTTTATTTTTAATGTTACACATTTGGAGTTTCATGAATTGTTTTCCATTCTATTCTATTCTATTCTATTCTATTCTATATAAGTTGTTTAATGGCAGGTTCCCACTGTGTGACAACATACCTCACTATACCGGTAGGTCAACATATGTTCAATAAACTGCATGCTTTTTCCTCTTGAACTATAATGCTAAAAATATTCTATAAATATTCTATAAAAATACAATACAGATATTTTAACAAAAACTTTAATGTATGTAAGATCATATTCAGTTGCTCTAAATTGCAATCATGTCACATAGACTGAAAAAGCATGCAGGATCCTCAATTCCTCTTTTCTTGAGATCATGCTTGAAGTGTACTTTAATAATTAATGCAACCTGATAAATATTAATTGGAGTAAAAAGTGTGACAACTAACGCCATCCTTTCTCCATGTACTCCATTTTACACACATCTCGTCCATAGACCACCTGCAAAATTCTGATAGCTAAAATCAATCTTGTGTTTTTCCCTCTCTGTCTGCTAACATGCCTTTTTCTGCATTTCATTCTCTCATTCTTCCTTCCTCAAGGCACTCTGGTGCCGTGACGTGAATCTGCTTTAATGAGTGCTTCATTAAACCACTGGACTTCTCTCAGCCATCCCCAAACCCACATCTAACATCATCGACACCTCTAACCATTGTTTCATCTTCTGTCCGACAGGCGAATGTTCATTCCATTTTAATTGTATGAAATTGAAATTGCATTAAAACATGATTTCATAGGCTATTATGTTTTTCACGCCTCACTCTCTGTGTAATTGGCTTGTTTATATTCAGCCTTTAATAATGAGTTGGTCTTCGTTCATTCAAGAGAAGTTTGGAAATGAAATTTCATTCTTAATTAAACCCCTGATGCTGCTTCCAGCTTCTTTTGGAAATTAAATTGAACCTCCCTCCAGATGTGTAATCCTACCTTTGAAGGTCTGAGCATTGTTTTCCTCGTACTATCTGTAATTGAAAGTCAACGTCAGGCTCTATGACGTCCACTAGTCTGAACATGTCTGCGGTGTGCAAGTAAAACGTTCTTGACTTTTGCTTACATTGAATAGAGGGTCGGTGTCTTGTCCACAGGAGATTGTTTTAATCTCAGACTATATAATTGATTTTCTTCCAAAACTGTAATTTCTGCTGGTGTTTTAACCCTCCATCTCTCACTGTGTGGTCAAGGTGACTCGGATCGTGCTGGTTGCTTTAATAATTGACTTTCAAGCTGTTTACTTTTGAGAAAAAAGATCTCCAACTTTCTTGCGTCAGTAGCGCACATTGGTCATTTCAGGGCACAGCGTAACCGAAAAGAGATGATTTGTCCATTATGGAGGAACAAATGTGCATAAGGAGCTCTTACACCATGTCAGCAACACTGCTCGGGGACGAACAGATCTCGTCATGAAGAACAGCCTGTTGTGACATCTTTGTTTTGCATGAAGGATCTCCAGGGATGTGCTCATTAATCTAATGACTGATACTGGGCCTGTAGATGTTCCAGGCTATGCTGGCTTACATAAACAGTCTCCGAGGCTTGGAGAAAGATGCCCTTTTAAGGATTGTGTCATCCATGCCTTCGCTCTGTAAAGGCACGTGGGTTAAAAGTCGAGGGGCACGTACAGGTTCCAGGATTGTGCTTCAGAGATATAGTGTATATCATGCAATTAATCAGGCTTTAAATTGGTTTGTTTGTTTAAGAATGTAATTGTATAGATTTTTAAATAAAGACAGTAACATTGGGGTGGGTGGATGAATTTAGGATGTGTGAACGTGTGATTTGGGAAACAATATTATGGACATTTTTTAGCTTACAATAATCATGCAATGTAGTCAATAATGCAAAAATAGTCAAAGACACAAATATTGTTTTGCAGAAGCTTTCATTTTTAAATGAACGTATTGTTAATTTAAACATCCAGTCAAAACTAGTCATACAGGATTGGAACGACATGCGGGTAAATAAAACAAGAGCTGGAGAAAGAAGAAACAAGAAAGCTGGAGAAAGTGGTGCTAGCTATGATTTTGTAATATTCTGACATGTTATCCTGGGTACTTCACAGCACTCTTCAGTGACTAATATGCAAACACCCCCTGCAAGCTTCAAGTAATTGTTTACCGATCCTCCACAGGATGCCGTCCTCTCAGAATCCTTCTTTTCCTGGGATTTATTTCTTCCCTCAGAGCAGCCATGCTACAGGGATACCTAGGAGGTAAAGCAAGGCTCTGAGGCTGCTTCATCCTGATCAAATCTCATGACCACTTACTGTAGCAGAGTGCCAGAAGCCATTAGCCATATCCTGACAGAGACGCGCGCAGACAGGGGCTCCTGCCGTCACAAAGATGTCAATTAGCATCAAGAACGACAGGTGCCTGTAGCCTGAGCAGCATTTATTTGTTCGCTGTGTGTGGCTGTGAGTGAGTGAGGGACAAAAGAGAGAAAGAACCAGAAATCCGCAAAGATGCGTGCTTTTACGTCTGTTTTAAACCTAGGAAGCTGCATGCTGCCTACTAAGGCAACATACTAAAAGAAGTCAGAAACACAAGTGACTGTTTTGAAATGCTCTACATAGTGCGTCATACAAACAGAGCTCTGTACGCAAAGCACAGGGGAACCTTGACTCATAATTGATTTCTGCATTTTAACTTCAGCTACAGCTTCTGCACTGGTGTTGTTATTCCTAAAACTTGACATTGTAGTGCTTCTATTATTGTTGCCTCATATATGATAAATTGCTTGTCATGTTCCTCAAATTTATAATTAAAAAGACTAATTATAAATGTAAATTTTAATATAGCAATGCAGAGCAATGTAATATTCTAATAAGCTGAAAAAACAGAACACAAACTTTTGGGTAAAAGTAGGCTGTTTTCTAAATTATTATTTTTAAAATAATAATACAATTTAGTACTGAATAAACATTTCACTTCTCTGTCATCTGGATTTATTTGCAATGCATTATGGGATTGTATTCTCTATAAAGGATGATTCTGCCTAAGAAGTATTTTTGATATAGATAAATAGACAGATGGGAGGTTTAAAGAGGATTTCTATATCAAATAAATGCTGTTCTGTTGAATAAAGATAATAAAAAATATTTCTTGACCATCAAATCAGCATATTAGAATGATTTCTGAAGGATCATGTGACAATGAAGACTAGAGAAATGATGCTGAAAATCAGCTTAGCCATCACGGGAATTAATTACATTTTAAAATATATTAAAATAGAAAACAATTACTTTAAATTGTAAAAATATTTTACAAATTTACTGTATTTTGATAAATAACTGCAGCCTTGGTGAACATAAAATAGACTTATTTAAAAAAATAATAAATCTTATTGACCCCAACATTTGCAAAAGTATACTCTTTCTTGCTTTTAACCTGAAAACCGTTAACATCAAATTAACCTAAAATATGAATTTAAATGGGACTAATATAACACAAACCCACCACAAGCCCCTGGTGTGTTTGCAATAGTCATGTGCAAATATACCTCGGTCTCGGTAAACATCCAACATCCCAAAGAGCAACGCAAACACGCTCCATATTCAACTGCAAACAGCCTCTTTCAGCAGCGTGTGTTGTGGGAGCCAATCCGTGACTAATGAGTAATGACTAATTTCCTTACTGAGAGACAGCTGGAGTTCTCTAGAGAAGCCCAAACAATAAAAGTGTTTGTCTATGGGCTTCAGACCCATAAATTTAACAAATGTACCGCACGTAAATCTGCCGTCATACAAATCCCTCGCTGGAGATGAGTGTGTAAGCCTGGTGACTTCACCACCCCCCTTTGAGACAGTAACATGGCTAATACCTAACGAAACTGATCGGTGACTCAACTCGTCTCGATGGGCCGTACCTGAGCACAGGACTGTAGGGGTGTGAACCAATGTCAAGCCTTTCCAACAGATCTGTCGCTGGAGAATATGAGGTGTCCCTGCTGTCATAACAGAGAGAGAGGAAGTGGGACCTCCACTGAGAGTCTCCTTTGATGGGCCATTCATCTTGGCACACTCAGCTGATGTCAGATCAGTACTAACCCAAGCCTGGTGACTTCACCACCCCCCTTTGAGACAGCAACATGGCTAATACCTAACGAAACTGATCCGTGACTCAACTCGTCTCGATGGGCCGTACCTGAACACAGGACTGTAGGGGTGTGAACCAATGTCAAGCCTTTCCAACAGATCTGTCGCTGGAGAATACGAGGTGTCCCTGCTGTCATAACAGAGAGAGAGGAAGTGGGACCTCCACTGAGAGTCTCCTTTGATGGGCCATTCGTCTTGGCACGCTCAGCTGATGTCAGATCAGTACTAACCCAAGTGTGCGTGGTAATGACTCACTGAAACGCTGGTACAGATACTCCTACACCTGGAGAGATAGATTAAACAAAGAGGGCATGAGACGGGTTTATCAGGTGTCTGTAATGCAATAGCAAATGGCAATGTGCTGTAATTAATTACTATTAGTGCAAGCTAATTTTCGCATGGTTATTTGCTCTCTACTGTCTGCTATTAGAATCAAGTGCAGTTGAGTGTTCTCTTTGTATTTCTTCTCTTTTTTTTTTTTGCTTCTCCTACATTGTACATCCATTTTTTGATGGGTGCATCTATTATTTAATCACACATTTGCATGAATATTCTTATTGAGGTTCAAGGACTGGCTGTATTCACCAGGCCTCATTTGCACGGAAAGAGTTTTGTTGTTATATTTAATGCTTTATCAGCTACCCTTCAACAGTAGAACTCATCCCAGAGAATATTAGCACTGTTTACAAACTAAAATACATTTACAAATAACTAATACTAGCTGTTATGTATGTATGAATGAACAGTGTTGGGGAGTAACTAGTTACATGTAACGGCGTTACGTAATTTAATTACAAAATAAATGTAACTGTAATC
>NW_015542477.1:27976-30677 GCF_001515605.1 Sinocyclocheilus anshuiensis
TTGAAAAGAACCGACCGTCTTCAGAAAAGCTTTGATGTCATTTTCATTTCGTCTTTCCTAGCGTTTTGTATTTGATTACAGCCATTACCGGGGAAACCGCTGTATCTCCGCTCCAACAATGCCTCCTGCTGGCAGAGAATCAATTTGCATTTGCAAGTCTCTCTCAGCAAAGATAAACAAAAAGCATGCTTCAGAACTGTTTTCAGAAGGTGCTTTGAGCCATGTATTATTACTATGAATTAGGCTACTACTACTACTATTACCATTTTGTGCCCTGCTATAATCATTTACTCAAACTCGCTTTTATGAGATAAAGGGGAAAAAAAAATCGACCGAACATATCGGCCCAAAAAATCAGCATCATATATCGGCCATCGGCTGCCCTGATTTCTAAATATCGGCATCGGCCAGAGAAAAACCCTTATTGGTCAACCTCTATTGCTGACACTTAAATGAATTGTTTTGCCACTTTTGCACTTTATTTATTTTTTTAAATTAATGTTTATTTGTTATGCATGTTATGTATGTTTATTAAAAACAAGTTTTGTAATAAACAATTGTTCCAGTCCGGACCTTTGACACTGAAGAAAATTCAGATTTGGACCTTTGAATGTAGACTTTGAGAACCCCTGATATATATTTATCAGTCATTCATGTCCATTGTCATTTTGCTGTTGTGTGGTTTCATAAAAGCATTAAGCCACACTGGCCAAATTCATCCCGATCACCTAAAATCCTCAAAGATGCTATAAAGTGCATGTTAGCGCTGTTTGCTGTGTGGCGGCACATCAGATGGGTGAAACAGAGGGCTTTAGGACGGGGGCGTGGTGACTATTTATAGAACACAAATCATTACCTCACGCTCTCTTCACATCGACAGAGCTGTCCGTCAAACTGAGAGAAACGGGGCCTGTTCCAAATCACGCTCGCGTACATGCACGCAAAATATTTACATATTTATTTTTAGATTGCACACAAGCTTCTTGTCTTAATGTGTTTTGTCTGCCTCTGAATTTGGTTTCATTGATTGGATCGGCAAACATTTTGTACCCATTTACACCAGCACTGTCCTCTAGTGATACGAGACGGAGGGTCACGTGAGGTGTGACAGAAAAGCTATCCATGAACTAGAGATGCATGTGAACAAAGAGAGTGCAACACAGACATGTTTCTCCACCGTATGTGCACACACATGCATATGAGAACACATTAAAACAAAAAACTGCGTCACTCACCATTAAATATTAAACAGTGCATTATGACAATGCAAGCTGACAATAAAAATCAAAGATGCGATGTGACAAGTGACTGGTCTGTCCACACAGAAAGAGAAAATGCAACACAATCCCAACCATTCAAATGAACAGACCTGATGTTTATTATATAGTAGTAGTTTTGTAGAGATATTAGACCATGAAAATAAAAACCAAATGCGTAGATTTTAAAAGATATATTTTATTTTTTTATCATTTACTGCATCACACCTGATCAGGACACTTGAAGCATAAAGTAGCACTGTTCAAAAGCTTGGTGTCAAATAAGATTTTCCCCAAATAAATGAATACTTTTATTTAACAAGTATGCATTAAAACGTTTTAAAGTGACAGTAAAGACTTCTACTTCAAACAAATGCCGTTCTTTTGAACTTTTGTTTGTTTGACGGCACATTATTCATTGTACATGCATCCAACATAACAAAAGAGCTACATTATCTTCCAGTTTAGTAAATGACTAAATTCATTCCCTGCTAAAATATAATAAGATCAACTCTTTGTCTTTTGTTTTCAAAGCGGCAGACAGTTGACTCAATGTTTCTCTAGTTTGGCCTAATAACAGCCATCTATTTCTCACATTTTTTAATCTAATTGACATTTCTGCATGACAGCACAGCATTTATTTCCCCAGTAGCGTGACCTAGAGAGCCACCTTACTATGACAGGCCTGCTATTGTGAACATGTAAAGGGGCTGAGGTCAATATCGGTAACTGAATCCACTGGAGCAATGCAATTACCTAAAGCAGCATTTGTCTTTTACAAATTCACACAGCTTTCGAGACCGTCGTTAACATCTGCACATGTGAGTGTCATAAAATCAGTGTCAAAGTAGTGCTGGGCGGTATACCGGTTCATACCGAATACCGGTGTTTATTTTTGTTATGATATGAATTTTTTAAATACCGCTATACCGGTGTATGTCACTTAAACTACGTTCGGAACGCAACACTGTTTGAAAGAAGTCCCTTTTCACTGTTGCACTGTGGTGAGGGAACAGCTGTATGTGTTACTGAGCGTGAAAGTTCCGAAACTGAAGCTGTAGAACTAATAGAACGTGATGACACAGAAGAACTCATCCACAATATCCACATTGACCGCCACAAATATCCACCGCCCCCTGCCATCAGCTCCCGCGTCTCACACACACGAGCGCGACTTTAGCACTAGATTTAGCAACTTTCAGACCCTTTTAGCGGCTTTTTTCCATAGAATATTCATACTGACAAACCTAGCGACTTTTCTGGATAAAGCTTAGCTATGGTTCAGTTGGAAGATTTCTCCAGTGCTGTCCAGCGAACACGAGGTCTGACTTTCCCGGAGAAGTGTCGCCTCTCTCGGCGTCTGTTCTGTGCAGTGAGCGGCAGAGAAGCAGCGCAATCAGTTGGCCGCACTGCAGCCGACTCGTCAATAAATGAGTACAAAACAG
>NW_015542477.1:33604-37212 GCF_001515605.1 Sinocyclocheilus anshuiensis
GAACCGACCGTCTTCAGAAAAGCTTTGATGTCATTTTCATTTCGTCTTTCCTAGCGTTTTGTATTTGATTACAGCCATTACCGGGGAAACCGCTGTATCTCCGCTCCAACAACGCCTCCTGCTGGCAGAGAATCAATTTGCATTTGCAAGTCTCTCTCAGCAAAGATAAACAAAAAGCATGCTTCAGAACTGTTTTGAGAAGGTGCTTTGAGCCATGTATTATTACTATGAATTAGGCTACTACTACTACTAATACTATCGCCATCTTGGGCCCTGCAATAATCATTTACTCAAACTTGCTTTTATGAGATAAAGGGAAATAAATAAATAAAATCGGCCAAACATATTGGTTTTCTGAAGTACTCCTGAGCCCATGTGGCTATATTTAACACCGCAGCATGACGGTTTCTTATGCAATGCCATCTGAGGGCTCAAAGGCCATGCACATTCAGCTGAGGTTTCCTGCCTTGCCCTACATGTACTGTGATTTCTCTGGATTCCCTGAATCTTTTCACAATATTACGTATGATACTTGGTGAAAGACCTAAATTCTTTGCAATTTTGCATTGTGAAATGTGGTTTTTGATTTGTTTGACACTCCTCTCGTGAAATTTGGCACAAAGTGATGAGCCATGATCCAGCTTTGCTTGCAAAGACTGAGATGCTCCTTTTATACCCAAACATGATACCCTCACCTATTACCAAATGACCTGCCTGTGAACTGTTTCAAAACAGTTTATGATATTCTATCACGTTTATTTAGCCGCTTTCTCAACTTTTTTGAAGTAAATTAATGTTTATTTGTTATGCATGTTATGTATGTTTATTAAAAACAAGTTTTGTTATAACCAATTGTTCCGGTCCGGACCTTTGACACTGATGATAATTCAGATTTGGACCTTTGAATGTAGACTTTGTGAACTCCTGTGCTAGAGTGTGGTAGAGTGGCACTGGAATGTTCTGTTTTATTGTTGTTTTTTAATTTAATTTAATTTAATTTAATTTAATTTAATTTAATTTAATTTAATTTAATTTAATTATTTTTGTAGCATTAAACAGATTGACTTTAGCTTTTAGTCTTTAATTCAGTCTTTAAATTCATTTAGAGAAAATAGAAAATAATTTTAGTATCAGTATCAGTTGCTTTATTATATTGATTATCACTCATAAAATGAAAAAAAAAAAATATGGCATATACCTATAAAGTTATAATTACTGGTCTAATTCTATGAGAATAGGGAAGTCTGCTGTCAGCAGTGAGCAGTGAGATTTTTTTTTTCCAGGCCAATGAATGATAAACACATCCCCAGACTGAAGAGCTCAAATAATTAAGCAGAAGATGAAAAAACTGTAATGGCCACTTAGAATAAACACAATGTTATAGCTCTCTGGATGCTAATACTGTTAAATGCAAACCCTTCCAAGACATTGCTTTGTTTTCTAATTTTTTCATCAACCCTAACAGCCCAACACGGCAACAGTGGTTCAGTCAATGGCAGGAGTTTGGAGGCGGGGCTAATGTTTTGTTCAGCCAGTGGCAGATTGGGAGGTCTGTTTGGGAAACCTTGATTTGAAATATTTTTTGATTGTTTATGCAATAGTGACTCATAAATGACACGCTACTGCTTTACTCCAAAGCACACGTCTCAGTTCAACAGTTTTTTAAACCCAGACACTTTTAAATTAAAAATGTCAAGTCAAATATGACGGCACATGTTTTAGTTGAAAAACACAGAAATGAAATAGGCTTGATATTTCATGTGCAAATGATTCCTAATGTCTTGGCCGTGAAATGAGCCTGGAGCGCCAGGACACTCTCCATCTTGTTTTCTGCATGGAAACTAGTTCTTATTTCACTAACTGAATCACAGTTGCTAATTACTTGCAAGTGAGTCATGGAGGTGAGTTGCTAAGTGCTTTCTGGCTGTTTCAGGCCAAAGGCCGCAAAGCCGGACGTGACTTATGCAAATGCCTGAGTGCTAAAATTCAGAGCAGAAAACAAGAAAGCCTTTAAACTGTGTGGCACGTGCATATTCTAAAAAGCAGTTAGACCTAGTGAACCCGTTTTTGATTTACATACGATGTGACATGTCCTAGGGATTGCCCGCATGTGAGTACTATGTGTTTGTAAGTGTGCTAGCATGTGTGTGCGTGCACATGTGTGTTTCTGATGATGTAACAGTTCTGTGTCTGGTGACAGCGAGGTTCTGTGCTCTGTTGGACCGAGGTCACATTGTGTATCAGACTGGGAATGAATCAAGGTGCTTCAAATTTGCTTCAAGTTAATTTCATTTGACCCTGTCTTCAATTACTCATCTCTTCCTCTCCTCACAGCTGCTTATACCTTACACTTCTAAAATAAAACAACAAGAGAGAGGAAAAGGTGGATATATCAGGCCTGACATAACAGCACGTAAACAGTTTCAGAGGAAAACTTGCCTTCAGGTCTTTAAATTTGTGACACAGTTAATACAGTACTGTATATGGAACATTCACATTTATGCAGTTGTCAAATGCTTTTATCCAAAGAAATGTACATTGCATAATACGTGTGCATTACATTTTTATGAGTTAATGTATTCCCTGAGAATCAAACCTTGGTATCGGATGTTGGTGTTGTGCCATCCTGTATTCTTTTTGTTAGTCTAAAACAATGTAGATTGTGCATCCTAATAATTGGGATTAGCTCGATTTGACATATATTGTATAATTTATTGTTGAATGTAAGTGTTTCTGGCTTTACTCACCAGTCTTTATGCAGTATACGTCATTGTTTTTTCAGTATTTACTTGTTTTCTATTTCTGTGTATCAGAAGCAAGCAGGCAGTTCTCTTAACTCTGGTTACTAATAGCCAGTGGATTCTCTTTGAATTGTGATCCTTCAATACAGACCTTGAAGAGGGCGTAAATCTTGACATTTGAGCCAGCAGGAGTTGGACTAACCATCTTCATCTTTCCCATGTTGATCTTCCTCTTCATGTTAGGCATGAGTTATCTTCATAACATCCTTCAGAAGTGGAGTGCAGGATCTGCAAGGGATGTAGGAGGTGGAGGAGAAATGGAGGAGAGAGTTTCTATGCAAACATCCACTGAATCAATTTTTTTCTTACAAAAATCAAAAGGAGCAATTTTATCCTCAGGGAACGAGCTGGACATTTTTTTAATTTTATTTTACTGAAAGCAGTCCTCAAGCAATTTTTTGTGACCTAAATGAGATTCTGCCATACTGTTTATATTGCTTTTTATGTGTGATTAATTTGACATCAAGCAGAAAACTATAATCTACTCTGTAAATTGTCACAGATGAAGCATCTCAAGTGTAGGAAGTTTCGCTTATCATGGGGGCGATTTAGTTTTGACATGTTGCAACATTTTGCAACTATTGGTTGTTTATGGTTGCTAAGAAACATTGCAATTTATAATGTGAAGCTTTATTTTCAATGTGGTAATTAGAATATTACCTTTTTATATGTAAAATAGTGCTGGGCAATGATTAATCATGATTAATCGCATCCAAAATAAATTAAGTGACCCTGGACCACAAAACCAGTCATAAGGGTCATTATTTTTAAATTGAGATTTATACATCATCTGAAAGCTGAATAAAT
>NW_015542477.1:43432-44774 GCF_001515605.1 Sinocyclocheilus anshuiensis
TAATAAATATACACAGTTCACACACATATATTATGCAAACAAAAACCTTTATTTTTTTTATCGTTGCCCAGCACTAATTTAAAATATTTCTAAATTGAATTTTAGGAAATAGGGAAGGACTTCCTTTGTGGTCACTAGGGTTGGGTATCGTTTGGGTTGTTTTCGATACTGGTGCCAAATCGATACTTTTAAAACGGTCCGGTGCCTGAACGATACTTATTAAAAAATAAATAAATAAAAATTCCCCCAAAAATGATGGATTGGCCATTAGCGCTATAAACACACAATGTCTGTTTCATTCATACTGGACGCCAGAGGGTGCCCTTGCACAGAAAATCCACATATCCAGTCACAGAAGTAGCGGAACTCATGGCCCTCCAGGAAATCCCTAATATGGACAAAGACATCGCTATTATAGCTGTAACTGAGTAAACAGAACATATAAACATTTTGAATGATAAAACAAAGACAATGAAAATCTGGAATCTGAGGGTGCAAAAAAATCAAAATACTGATAAATCGCCTTTAAAGTTGTCCAAATGAATTCTTAGCAATGCATATTATTAATCAAAAATTACGTTTTGAAATATTTACAGTAGGAAATTTACAAAATATCTTCATGGAACATGATCTTTACTAATATCCTAATGATTTTTGGCATAAAAGAAAGAAAGGAAAAAAAAAACATATACACACACACACACACACACACGTATATATAAATACACATGTATATATTTAAGAAAAATGTTATGTTTATAATATTAAATATATTTATATATACAAATTATACGAATATAAATATATACATGTAAATACATGTAAATATTTTCAAAATATATACTGCATGTGTGTGTCTTTATATATACATAATAAATATACACAGTTCACACACATATATTATGCAAACAAAAACCTTTATTTTTTTTATCGTTGCCCAGCACTAATTTAAAATATTTCTAAATTGAATTTTAGGAAATAGGGAAGGACTTCCTTTGTGGTCACTAGGGTTGGGTATCGTTTGGGTTGTTTTCGATACTGGTGCCAAATCGATACTTTTAAAACGGTCCGGTGCCTGAACGATACTTATTAAAAAATAAATAAATAAAAATTCCCCCAAAAATGATGGATTGGCCATTAGCGCTATAAACACACAATGTCTGTTTCATTCATACTGGACGCCAGAGGGTGCCCTTGCACAGAAAATCCACATATCCAGTCACAGAAGTAGCGGAACTCATGGCCCTCCAGGAAATCCCTAATATGGACAAAGACATCGCTATTATAGCTGTAACTGAGTAAACAGAACATATAAACATTTTGAATGATAAAACAAAGACAA
>NW_015542477.1:44784-54287 GCF_001515605.1 Sinocyclocheilus anshuiensis
ATTCACGCGCTCCTCGAATGCTCTCATTTCCCGAGTTGTGCTTTTAAGTCGGAATGTGAAAACAACATGGACACTCATGTTGTTGTTGTTGTACTACAAAGATTTGTTGGATTTGTATTATTAGAGCTTTCCGACTTGAGTTCACGTGCATTTTCTCAGTCGGGAAATTATTTTTCATGTGCGATGCCGGTAATGATGCTTCTTACGTCAGTTTTGGAGAACTAGAGGACAAATATTTTAATCGATCGCTCAGGCATGGCACTGAAATGAGGCACCGAAATCTGCGTTCTGATTCGGTTCTAGTACATACCGGTTACATAAGTACCGGTGTCATATTGGTACCGGGTTTCGGTACCCAACCCTAGTGGTCACTGAGCTTTTTGAAGCCGAGTAGCCCCAAAACACAGAAAATAAAGAAACATATGCCCACTCGTACACACTCAAACACACAATGGATGATGAGTCCGCATTTGAAATTGAAGTGCCTTTTGCTCTAAAAGCGAGCCAGTCCTACTTTGAAGCTCTTCAGAAGTGTTTCTCTCCTTCAAAGATTTTTTATTGAAGAAAAGAAGGTGTAAAAATGAATGCAAAATGACTCTACGCTGACAAGTGATTGCATCAGATCAGAACAGCGGAGGAAGAAACAAGCATTAATGACTGTAATGACCACTAGCTTCTTTTGAATTTTTGGGAAATTAGCTTTTTCTCAAGGTAAAGATGTTTTTCAAAAAAACATCCAAGTTGCATGCTACATGATCAAGAATCTAAGGTCTTTAAATTGAAATACTTTGTTCTAGACGTTATCAAGATGTAATCATGACGTTCGAGTCAGCAGGTGTTGCATGAGTCAGACTCTTTGATGAAGATGCACATCAAAAGGCAAATCTGGACTATATGATCAGAACAATGATAGAAGAGAGTGTGATGAAATTTTTGGTAAGAGATCATTTTAAATGTATTTATTCAGCATTTGATACGTAAATAAACTGATCTAATTAAGCAAAAAACCCAAACCGCTGGCAGACAATTTGCAAGTTATTGAATAGACACAAGTGCAATATGATCCAGGTTGGAATTGCTTGCTAAATTCAGGTCAGGTTCACGTTGTAATACCATGCCTCCCAATTTCAATAACATTAGATTCACAGTTGTACAATAACATCCTTTTTTCCTTTCCAACAAATCCCTGTGAGGCTATGCTTTATCTGTGACGGGCTTTATCATTTAATTACATTCAAAATACAGACTATTATGTGTGACGTGTGTTGTGAGACAACTGACACACCATTGCTTGGGTGAATCAGAAATGTAAACCAGGGAGTTCGTGTGAGTTCTGGTAGCTGCAACTACCAACAGAGGTTTATCACAACCTTAAGTCACTGAAACGAAACTAAAACCTCAGTTCCGTATCAGATATCTGCCGCCAGCATTTGGTTGTAAAACCACAATAAGAAGTATGTGTAGATTGAACTTTTCTTTGTTTTTTTTGCATAAGCCAGTGTGGTTTTGGCTTTACTGGCACGTGGTGCTGTTTTTTCCCATCTTCTTCTAGTTATAAATGTAAATAAAGTTCTGAGCATTATCACATCCTCTAGAGCAGTGAGTGTAATAATTCAGTATCAAAGTAATGATCTTCCTTTGCTGAGATCAGCCAAGCTTTTAACAGTGGTAAAAAAACAAAAACATTATTTGAGACATTCAAAAATGAGACTTCCACACCTCATTTTTGAAACTTTCCTTTCGGGGTTGCTTCATGTGCCTTGTTCAGACAGAGAGCTGTTTCGGCCATAAACCAGTTCACTTTTCATCAGAGTCATTACGGTGAGATGTGCTTTTGTAGCGTTCTCCTCTAATACAGAGAAAAGGCGCAGTGGGAAGGCAGCTGACACGCATCTCCACACATAAACTCCCCCGAAGCAAGGCAAGTAAAAAAACATTCACGCTCGCTTCTTCCACCTTTCTTGCCCATCGTTTCTCTCTTTCTCGCTCTGTCTGCACAGTTCATCCTCTCTCCATGTCTCTCTGATGAACAACCATTTCTGAGATTAATATCTCTTCTAAAATCAGACGTAGATCTGCAGAATTAATTCATCTAAAATATAATCGTTGTTATGATTAAGCAATCTTGAAAAATGCCACTTTACATCATTCCGTTTAGGTCAACATACACTGTGACTATATACGAAATAGCTGTTTAAATTAATCAGTAGCAACTGGTCCTAATGAGATGCATGTTATATTTCACAGTTTTCAGCTTGTTTTGAATGTGACAAGGTGAATGAAGACAGACAGAGTGATATTGAAGAGTGGCCCTGGTCTAATAAAAAGACAAAGTTAAGTGCAGGGGTGACCATACCAGCTCCTGGAGGGCCAACGTCCTGGAGAGCTTAGCTCCAAATTGCTTTAACACACCTGACTGAAAGTTGCTAGTAGAGATCCCGAAGACATTGATTAGCTGTTTCAGGTTTAATTAGGTTTGGGGCTAAACTCTGCAAGACAATGGTCCTCCAGGAGCAGGATTGGACACTCCTGGCCAGAAGGGGGCGCCGTCTTATTGGCTATCCTAGAACATCCTATCCCGACGACTGTGGTAAGTGCTTTCAATCTGAGACATTCAGGTGTTATAAAGCTATCCTTTCTATCACACAAAATAAGTGTTTTCATGTAAATTCTATTCATCAAATGTAATAAATGCAGTATCGAGGAACATAATCTACAATTATGACTGCTTTCATAACTGTGCAGACATGATCAGACATAATTATGCTAATCTCTTTTATTCCCACCTTCTCTTTCTCCCCTTTTCTCTTTCTACCCCACTCGTCTCGTCACTTTCCATCTGTAAGAAGCCACTTTAGCGAGCGGAGTTGAGAGGAAATGGTACTGAAGGTCAGGAGTAGGGAAGAAACATGTCCTTTGGGTTCAGATCACTGTAGGCATGGCTGGTTTGTTGTTGGCTAAAGGGCCTTGAGATTGGAACTTCAGGTCATTGTATGACAGCGTTATGATGGCAAATTCAGGCATTTAGCAAACCTGGGCATCTCACCTAAACTTTCTACTTGTCTACTAAAGTGAATTGCAATAGAATGCACAAATCATGTGAGTGACAATTACCAAGGCTGAGAATGCAGGATGAATACTAAACTGGGCCTCTAAAGTCAAGTAGGAGCCCATCGTTATTTAAAATGCATTAAACTTCTTATCGTCTTCTGCTGGTGAATCTAGTTAACTTGCTAGTGAAGTGCCTCAAACAAAACTCTTTTTTCTTTTATGTTAATAACCTGGCAATCTTTGATTCTTCCTCAAATACAGCCATTATATCAGCTTGACTTTGCTTCCAGGTTGACTCAAAAACACCTTTGTGCCCTTATTTCTGGTTGCATAAAGCCAGTCGACTGGAACTGCTGATATTCAGATGCCAGTTTGCTCAGGAAAGTTTCAGGAGTTAGGTAGCCAGTCATGGTATATGCTTTCGTAAAGAGTAAGCCAGGAACAGTGTCTTGAATTGAGTACTTGCACATCGAGGAAGTAGTAAGAGTAAGGTCAGAGAATTTCCAGCTGTTAAAAGCAAGTCCTGGTCTAGATCACCTTTTCAGATGCACTCAATTGGCTATTAAGCAGAGAGTTGCAGTAGTTCACTTGTCATTTTGAGATCCATTAACTAGAGCTGGATCAATGAAGATAGAGAGCGATTTCGTGGGGAAGTGGAGCTCAGTCGTTAAGATCACACTTTATGTAATCGGTTGACATCTAGTTTGATCTATCAAAGAGGCATGGAGAGAACCTTTCTGAGATTGCAGATGTGGGGACAGAAGAGTGGAATGTGGGGGAAGCCATACTGGATGAACATTCAAAGTGACCTGGTGAAAACTGAGAAAAGAAAAAAGGACCAAACACTGAACCCAGCGAATTCCAGTGGTGAGGAATTGGAGTCTTTTCAAATGACTTGGTAAGAATTGTTAATCAGGTAACATATACACCAGAAAGCAAATAAATCCAGAAGTATTAGTAAAGAGTCATATGGTTTTGGAAACAGTGTCCAATCCTGCTTCTGAAGCACCAGTATCTTGCAGATTTTAGCTCCAATCCTTTGAAACAAACCTGAACCATTTAATCAAGGTCTTCAGGAATACTAGAAACTAGGCAGGTGTGTTGGTGTAACCCCTCTCTCCCGGGTCCTCACCGCCACACCTCGTTCTTGTTCCGAGTGTGTCTCGAACCCGGGTCTCGGCATGGGAGTCAGACGCACTAACAAGAAGGCTAAAGACTGCAGCCTCTAGCATCAGTCACTAGTGTGTCTCTTGAGATCAGGGGAGTGAGGTTTACCTGCACAGTACTTACTCGCTGGCCTCCGTTACATTGGGACAGGTTAGAGATAAACTCTGCAGGACATTGGCCCTCCAGAAGCAGGATTAAACACCACCGCAATGTGTTATGGCAACGAGAGTGGTTTTATCTGATTTGTGAAATGTTTGTAACTTGATTTTGACACGGGCCAACTAGGTTTAATTTCTTTGACTGCAGCTTGTTCCAAAGCTTTAGCTTTGAAAGGGACTAAGTGAGACTTCCAGGTAGTTTCTAACATCAGAGAGCTCCAATTTGTTGTCTTAAAGTCTGAAAAGGCAGCTCTAATAGATAAGGGAGTCTGAGAGCAAAAGAGCAGTAAGGCAGAAGATCAGAAAAGATCTCATGTTGGAGAGGGAAAGGGATGGGTGCCGAGGAGCTGTTTAGTGTTAAGTGAAGATAATCTCATCTGGGATGGTCTCAAATTGGGGTTAGCGTTGGGACCAGGTTCCCTGTCTGAAGCAGTACAAGCATCACCAAGTTGCAGGAAATTCAGATTTTCTTTCCCTTTTTCTTCATTTCCCATTTTCCCAAGTCACAGCATTGCTAATGTTTCCTCAATATGGGATGGGAGTAATTTGAGTGGCTCTGTCATTTGCCAGCCTAGAGTTTGACTTCCAGAGTTTCTAGTACATCAGCAGGGTTTCTGGCCAGCTCGATTGGCACTGTTTACCAGGCAAAACTCCATGATGGCCCTGCAGTCTAAAGAGAAACATCAAGACAAATTCCCAAAGCCTTTACATTACAGAACTACTCTGCTAAACTATCATTAGCCAACATACTCTTGCCAGAGCTTTTTTCACTACTGTTTGCAGTTTTGGAGTTGTCTTTTGATTTTGGGTTAGCACAGCTAAGCAGAATTTGTTTCCACTATCTCCATCCACCCCCTGCTGAAAATATGGCTACTTTTAAAGCGAACTCTGCATCCAGAGTGTTTGGAGTTTATCGAGATGAACTTGAAACAGTGTTTTTGCAGCTTACCATTAAACACTCTATGTGTGTTGATGCTGGGGCTGAATAAACGGTTTGTGTAGAGTTAGTAACTCCTGCATGCAGAGACGGATAATTTTGTGACTGATATATCTTTGAGCCAAGCTTAACCGCTTCAGGCTTAGTCAATTTATTGTAATATTCTGGTTCAATGAGAGGTAGGCTTTTATGTGAATATTTCATTGTTATGTCAGTACAGCCAATCCTCTCTCCAGGCCGTTATAATACTTTGCTCGCTATGGCAGGCGAAAATAGAGGCATTTTTGGATTATTACTGTCAGAGTGTCAGTGAGAATGGTACAGCCCTATGTTCTGTTGTTATCAGTAACTGCAACAATACCGGTTGGTTTTGAAGGTGGCCAATTTTTGTTGGTTGTAGCAGCATGTTCGGATAAGCCATCTCTAAAATACTTAAGATTTAGTAGATAAATTCTCAGTAAACCAAGATCAGGTTTTAATTAATTATAGAGCTATTATAAAAAAAATGTTGTCCCTGTAATGTATGGGTATTCAGTTGTGAATGCAAATTTGAAAAAGCACATTAGTGCTTTTAAAGCACTAATTTATATTGTAGGAATCTACAAGAATATGATGAATAAGATGCAATCCATAAATATTGAATTAGTTCTTAATATAATTAATATAATGGTTAGTTTAATTTTAATGATAAGCAACAGTTAGTCTGTTGTCTAACTGTTATATACATAAAATCTTTGCAGTGCTAGTTTGAAGGATACTGCAAAGCAGTCATTGCTGCATATTAAATATGAACACTATTAAAGAGCAGATGCATGCAGTGATATTGAATTATAAAATGCATTGATTTGATTTAAGTGACATCTTGTGCTGTCACATGACTTTGAAGTGGCCTTAATGCATATGCAAACAAAGAAAACAAAGCTGAGAATGTCTTTCATTCATGCATGTTAAATATTAAGAATAAATGTTTTGGAAATAATATCTGGTCTGATTATAGACGATTGTTTTCTTGCATCAGCTGAACTCTGGAACAGTATCAAGGTTGGTGGTATCTTTTCAATTACGTTTTGAGGGCTAAATCAGGTCAGATCACAAGCAGTTTACCCAATGCAATATTGGCAAATGTTTTTTTGCGGATCCATCTACAAAGCAGAGTGGATTTGTGTCTATACTCTGCAAAAAATATTAATGAGAAAAGAGATTTTTCTATTGTTCTACACTAATGTGGTGTAACTGAGAGACACGGGAACCAAACAATTGGAAAATTTGAGTAAAGCTGTTCAATTCATAATCTTGGAAGAGAATTAGCATTTTTCCCTTGGATTTTCCTATTGGGTTCTGCAAAATGCTGGTTGTTAATTTTGTAGTTATATAAGTTGTTTGTAACATTAGAAGACACTTGCATACTACAACATAAATGACACAAACAGTCATTTCTCAAATATAAATTTTTAAACTGCACAAAAAAAAAAGAAAGAAAAGAAATACGCAGCATACTACTTTAAAATTTCTGGCGAATTTCAACCATTGCACGGAGCAAGCTATACCAATACAACTGTAGAAGTGCATGATTCAACAATTAGCTATAATTCATTTGTTTCATGAGGAGGAAATGATTGCTGCTCATGTGCTTTTCAACAGAGTTGGCTGAAAGGAGGTCAATTTAGGCTAAATTTGGGCATAAATCCTATAACTGGACATATGCCTACTCAGAGATGATGCAGAAAACAGATTAAATTCATTCGACTTATCTCACTGTTTTTGACTATGCCTGTGACAGTTTTGAAACAATGTTTTAACTATTCCACACAGAATTTGTTTAGATATCACTCGTTTTTCTGTAACCTTAATCTTCATGTTTGCATGACAGTTCCTGTAATCCCTGTTTTAGATTGACATTACACTTCCCAGATTGAGTCAGATTGAAAACTAGATTTTCAGAGCAACGACATTACAAATAACTGCAACAGTATATGATCTGATCTGATAAAACACCCTTCTAGGAGCCGAACAAGAGATTTAGAGAGAATATTAGGGAGGTGCGTATGGAACAGGGATTGGGTAATGGAAATGACAAGACTGTTTCGGCGCCACTGGGCATGTCAGATGCTATTTTGGCTTTTAACTGACAAAGTGCAAGGTGGGCAAAGGCAGATCTAATGGTGGAATGATGTGACGTTAAAAACTGCAACTCCACTAATTACTCATTTTGATAGATTTTCTGTCAGTCTTTCTGTCGGAACATATTATTCGAGTCCAAATGGTTGCAGAGAGCAGAAAAAAATTGTTTCCTGAGATCACAGACAACAGAACAGCTTCCTTCAGACAATCATCTGCAAAAGTAGCATACTTTCTCATCCGTTTGTTGTTACAAATTAGTCCTGCCACCTCTGGCATTTGTTGCAATATAGTTTAGCTGTAATAGCACTGAATTATATGCTGTCTAGGAACATACTGTATATGCTTTTCATAAATGCCAACTCAATTGAGGTCTGTACTGAAAGGCGGGGCGGGGGAAGAAAATTGTGAGTGTCATGAGAGGTAAAGTCAGAAATCTGCTGATTTTGTGCATTCAAAAGAGGATTTGCGAATAATCCAACAAAACACATAAAAGGAAAGAACTATTATAGCGAACAGGTCCGTGTCTGTCAAAACAGTTTGGAAACTGTGGTTGTTACTGCGTGGAATTATCGAAAAGAGTGAGGTGGATGGTAGGAGACATCTGAGGGGGAAAATGAAAAAGGCTAAAGACAGAACGAGTGGGAGAAGATGATGTTTCTGGGCATGTGACTCCTCGGACCGTCCCGTGCACTGTCCTATTCTCTCTCTTTCCTGTTTTCGGCTGTCTGTGTTTATAGGCCTCAGAGACAAGCGCACGGACACATCAGGCTATTTTGGGGGGAAGCTGGTTTTGTGATTCCAATGACGTCGAGAACACTGCCCTCCTAGTTTAGGCCGATCCCATCTGATGAGCCTCCAGAATTCTCTCTGGGTCCACACTGAATTCTCTGGCCCTGCTCCATTCGTGGACAGTTCCCTACTGCTCTGAAATACAGCATAGATATTGCAGAGTCTGCTGTTATGCATGACTGGGTCTGTATTTGTGTGCGGATGTGCGTGAGGGGAGAGAGAGTGATGGAGAGAAAAAAGTAAAAACTTGAGGAAATTACTTATATGGCCAAAAGTACCTAGATACTCAAACAGAACAGCCATGTTGTAATGATGGGACACAAAAATGCTTCAAGCTGTTGTCCCAAAAAGTTGGAAGCACACAGTTTTCTAAAACAGGGACATAAAATAAAGAAAATTATACATTTTCATGTATAAAACCCATTTAAAGTAATTTATAATTATCATAATTGTTTTTATATATAAATAATTTGAATTTCATAATATTATTGCAACTTCAGGATAAGAATAATAATGTCTATCTATCTATCTATCTATCTATCTATCTATCTTATATATGTATATCTCAGCATATTATAATGATTTCTGAAGGATCAAGTGACACTGAAGACTGGAGTAATGATGCTGCAAATTCAGCACAGGGATAAATTACATTTTAAAATATATTAAAATAGAAAACAATTAATTTAAATTGTAAAAATATTTCACAATATTAATATTTTACTGTATTTTGCCCCAAATAGCCTTGGTGAGCAGAATAGACTTTTAAAAAACATAAAATCTTGAATCTATATGTTTATTATTTGTATTATGAATATTTCAAAATTATACATAATTTGAATCTGATAATATTGCAGCAATTATAAATAACTACATATTTATTATCATGATGCTGTAACATTACCAAATTTAGTAAACGTATTAATAATGTTTGTTTTCAACATTTAAATTTAATTATAATTAAATGAATGTTAAAACATTTTTTTTTTTTAGTTAATATGCTTATTTTTATATCCCAAAACATTTAGTAAAAAAAAAAAAAAAAACACATGATGATACCACATATTGTTAAAAAATATTGTTCGAAAGTTTAGGGTCAGGAAGTTGTTTTTATTTATTTATTTAATTTTTATTCAGCAAGGATGCATTAAATTGATCGAGTGCCAGTGAAGACATTAAAAAAAAAAAATGCTGCTATTTTAAACTTTCTATACATCAAAGAATCCTGAAAAATAAAATGTATCGCAGTTTCCACAAAAATATTGTGCAGCACAACTGTT
>NW_015542477.1:54636-92352 GCF_001515605.1 Sinocyclocheilus anshuiensis
TATATATATATATATATATTGCAGACCCACTAGCACCCCCTTTTGGCCCTCTGAGGTCAAGGAACCCCAATTTAAACAGCTCTGCTTTACAATGTCATTGCATTCTGTAGCATTAAGTCTTTATCTTTAAAATATGTCTATAAACGTGACAGACTGAGAGTTTGCGTGATGCGCGTGTGCATCATTGCATGCTTGTTTATCTGAGATGTGCGTGTGCTTGTCATCACTATCTGTTCCTGCTGTAATATGTAGCAGCTCATCTCAGTGTTAGTGCTCCAAAGCAGACTGGATTGCATAAACTCTTCACAATCCGCGTTTTAACCGCAGGGTATGAGGATGAAGGGCTGGCTCACGACTGCATGGAAAAATGAACCAAATCTCCCTCCTGACGGAGGAAAAATACCTTTTTTGGATCTTTGACCAACACTTTTTGACAAATTAAATCCTTGCCGAAATGGGCTTTGGTGATGAACAAATGCACTTTGAATCTAATAATCTCGCCTGGGATTAAATTAAATTTAAACGCAAGATGGCAAAACAGTAGAAATATTTTCATCACTTATTCGCTCATTGATTCTTTTATTCGGATGATCTGTTTTCTTCAGATCTCTTTCTTCAGCTATGCTGAGGCACACACATTATTTATAACCTAGTATAGATTTACACAGATAAGAATGCATATTTAGTCATGTGTCTTTTTGCTTGTGTGAAAATCTACTGCCATTGAGTTTGTTGGCATTTCAAGGTTGAACTCTTAGGCTTGACAACTACTAAACTTGATAATCAGCTTGTCGACTCCAGTGCAAAGCAATGTGGAACGGCACTCTCTGACCTGAGCAATCCAACATCCTGGTCCCGAGGCTGTGTGTCTTTTTGCTTGTGTGAAAATCTACTGCCATTGAGTTTGTTGGCATTTCAAGGTTGAATTCTTAGGCTTGACAACTACTAAACTTGATAATCAGCTTGTCGACTCCAGTGCAAAGCAATGTGGAACAGCACTCTCTGACCTGAGCAATCCAACATCCTGGTCCCGAGGCTGTATACGTCCTCAATGTACATATTCTGTCCTTAACAACAGCTGACAATGGAACTGCTCATTGGTCAACACAGATGCATGTTTCAGCACCTACATGTCATTCTGTCTCAATCAGGATCAGTGTGCACTAGGTAGTGCTTCAGGGCTTTAGGTTCCTGTTGTATCCCACCCAGGAGTTAATCTTTGGCATTTTGCTAGCATAAACGATTCACCGTATCCCTAAATGCTTTTCACTATCTGTGTGAAGTGATGCACACATATTTTCAGCATCCACCTTTTGGGAACCTTTGTGTTAAAAAACATACTTGCTGTGAGCAGTGTGTACAAATGGCTTACTTAGCAGCTTAGTAAAGAAACAACTATATTTTATAAGCTCTTGCTTATTCTGGAGCACACTCTGCATCAGACCATTATAGATGATCAAAGGTCTTCTCATCTGCAAGGAGAGAGAACCAGAGTATGAAATTTTCCGAGACTTCCCAAGAAATATTCCATGCTCCACAGTTTCCATGGGAACCTTCCAGCATTCCAGCTTGCTACATCCTGCCTGAGGGTTTCGTCTGTAAATGTGACACTGAAGTCCATTCAGCTAATGGGACTCTCTCCAAACCCCATCAGAAAAAACAGTATCTCTCTAAACAGCTTGACGGTTGTTTTTATGCACCATATTGCTATATTTCTACAAAATATAAGCATAATTTTACAGAAAATACTGTAAAGTTTTATTAAAATATAATTATAAAAATAGTATTCTTATTAGTAGTAGTTAGCGCCGCTGATTTTCCGGGAATATGAAACCCTGCTCCAGAAAATCAGAGCTTTATTGGTGTTAACCCTGCATTACGGTGCCAAACACGTGTGAAAGGGCTAAATGCTTTGGCTAAATGCTTATGCCACTTTCTTTGGATTACAGAAACACTGCTTGCTGTATAAACAGTTGCTTCAGCTTTTTGGTAACAAAAAACGTGTCAACTCAAGTGATAAAGAGACCGTCTCATTCTTACCTTTATAAAGTCAATTCAAAACAGCCGGCAAAATATAATACAAGGATTTCAACGCGCCAATACGTAAACAGATCGCATGCTGCTTTCATCCAATCACCAGCACTGTCACTGACTTTGCGCAATTATTCAAATAAGATATAAATACAGTCTGAAACATTATTTGTAAATACTAATTGATTAATTGTTAACCATGGGTAAATAATGAGTAGTGTGAAGCGTGCAGCAAGATAACAGTTTACAATGACCCAGGGTTAACTAGCTCAAGTGTGAAAAAACCTGGATCTGTGATCGTCTCACATTTTTCAAAACGAAAACACATTCTGTGTGAAAGGCTCCTTAGCAATTTGATATGTTGTATTACCGCTGAAAAGGTTCCTGTCTTGGCTGGAATGTGTAAACAAGAAATAAATATTAAATTGCCCAGTGAGTCCATTTTACTCTGACCAACAACAACAAAAACAAAAAAATCACGATTTCTGAACTTAAAGGGATAGTTCGACCAAAAAGGAAAGTTACCCCATGATTTATTCACCCTCAAGCCATCCTAGGTGTATATGACTTACTGTAGTAATTGATTTGTATCCTCGTTTTGTACTTCTAATTACGGTATTTTGTTTTGCTTTCTCCTCTGCGCTTCCTACGTCATCCGCTGGATGGCACTCTCTCATGAACGTGTGTACGAAAGTTAGCGGAAGCTAGAGATTATGGGTTATAAGGATGTAAATATGGATATTTTTCTTACACAAATGCATCAATGGGACACCCCTCGAAATGTGATTGGGCTAGTTTTGATTAGCAATTGGGCGGGTTTTGTTGTGAAAACTTGGCAACCCTGCTGTGGAGCACTTTTTATGATGGATGGATGCACTTTATTTAGCTTCAAAATCTGGACCACTACTCACTGCCAGTATAAAGCAGCAGACGTTTTTTAATATAGCTCTAATTGTGTTCGTCTGAAAGAAGGAAGTCATATACACCTAGGATGGCACAAGGGTGAGTAAATCATGGGGTAATTTTCATTTTTGGATGAACTATCCCTTTTAAGTAAACACATATCAGGAGTACTTGAGCAGCATGTCATCACACCCTGAGTGGTTAAAAATTAAAAGGTGGACACCATGGGTCTGTACACAACAGCAAGACCGTTGCATCTCACAGAGTGGTAAATGCAGTCGGACAAAGAAATGCAGTCAAATAAAGAATCTAGGAGCTCAGGATAAGCAGGTTCAGGGAAAAACGTGTTAATGTGTGTGTGTTGTGTTGATCCCTGTTAAATACTTATCATTCAAGCCTCAGCTAGCCTGAATGCTCGGCGCTGCTGGAAAACAGTGTGAGGTGAATTATTGAATATCTTCAGGTTTTCACCATCAAGGATGAAAATCGTGGCCTTGAGAATAGAGAGAAAGTTACTGACATTAAGACCCATGCAGATGCTTCACTTCTCTGTAGTGCTGTTTGATGAGTCAGTTTTTATCCTTCTTCATGGTTTAGCGCACATACAACATTTTTCCACGTTTCCTCTAACCTCCACTTCTATGAAGTTTAGTTGTTGAGAATGACGTCCACGTCGAAACTCTAGTGTAATGCAGGTTGAAAAAAAGTTCTGCAGCAAAGATGTTAGAGGACATTGTTATTGTAAAGATCTTTCTGAAAACACAATGTCTGTTAAATAACTTGGTCTATTTGTGTTGAATGATCCTGATTTGAACCGGTTGTCTTTAATAAACACAAATCAAAGCACAGAACAGCAACTAAGAGAAAACACACCAACTCCAGCTTGAAAGTAACATTTGAACTTTATTATATTATATTACTGTATACAGTCATAAAACATTGGCATATAGGACAAATTCTAAACTAAGCAATTATCAGTTCCAATCCATTCAATCCAGTGATTTCTCACCCAGAGGTCATGTTGGTGCCATCAACCCATTTCCATGAGTCCTCCACATCAATGTCAGTCAGACCAATCTAGACTCCAGTGCCAGAAATCTTCCTAACAAAATCCCTACAAGAGGAAATGCATTATTAAACACAATTATATTGTAATCTGAAAATTCAGTTGACTTCATACACACATATACATTCAAACTTGTCAGGATGCCCAATGTCCTTAATTTAATCTTTAATTAAGTTGGTTTAATCTTTAATTATAATAACAACACCATACCCATTGCAGACACCTTTACCACTTTAGGATTTCTTCCATGCAAGGAAGAAAGCACAGTAAGTGACTTTTTGTCAATGTTGAGCTCTCAGGTTTGGCTCATCTCCAAGAACACAGGCTACCTTGAAGGAGCAAAATTGAAAAGACGAGGACATAGTAGAATCATTCTGAGAGATGTGCCGTGATCTTGTTTCTCAAATGACTCAGCACATTTTAAAGAGTAGGAAAGCTCCACGAAATGCACAATAAATATAACATCACAAATGTCAAAACCTATTAAAACATTTACTTTGTACATTGTCTGCCTGCCATGATTTCTAACAGTTTGATTCTTTCAAGTCTGTATTCAATGCTTCCTCAGTATCAAGAACGCATGGTAATCTTGTGCATCCTCTGTACTTGCATTCTTGAGAATTGAAACTGAACTTTGGCAGTTGATGATGATGTAGAATGTGTACACATGGAAACAAGATCTCATCAGAATGCATACTGAGAAATGGACAAAATTCATTAACACAATTCTTTACTGTAGTTCTAGTATTGGTTTAGTTTCTGTCTTTTGCCTTTGTAGGCCAGTTAATCAAGACATTTTATTTACATTTATATGCATTTTTCCACTAGTGACGAGCATCTTGAATTCTTTTTAAGATGTTTGTGAGAATAATAACTATATATAGCAAGTATATGCATATCTTTCTCTTTTCTCTTTCACTCACTTGTTCCTCTTTGTTGTTTATGATGACCAGATCCGATCCTCTCTTCAAACAGTCTTGTCTGCTCTCAGTCCAGCTCTTCCACTCAGAAGAGACATAGTAAAGACGGGATTGATAGTAAATCCATTCATCTACAAGCACAACCAGTTCAGCTATTCTCACTTTATTCCCGTCATATGATTACTGTATAAATTTTGTTTTTAATGCTAAAAGTTAGAATAATTGTGTTGTTCATGATTACCCATTTCATGAAGACATTTCCACAATTCAGTTGTGTAGTTTGTGTTGTTTGTATGGATGTGGACACACAGCACTGACTGCAGTCAGCAGAACTACTGTACACACTGTACACACAACTACACACTGCAGCTGCTCTGTAGTTTCTGTTCTTCACACAATCACTCCCTGAACACTACAGACATGATGTGAAACGAGCGAACATGTGCAAACTGTTATGTTTTTACCTATTTATTCATTTGATCATAGAAGTGAAAGGGATTACCTGTACGTTGAAGCAGCTGGTGTGTGTTTGACTCTTTTCTGAAGTCATGATCTCTTATATCCAGCATCATCTCCACTGTCCCTCTGTCCATGTCCTGAAGCTCAGTCCTGCTCACACTCTCATAAATAACCTCAGATTTCTCTAGTCTTTTATAGTCAGACATTATAACACTGAACGTTGCTTTGTTCAGTTTGGCTGCTCTTTGTGACTTTGCAATCTGATTCTGTTTTTATCAACACATACATCTAAACACAATGGAAATGGAATGAGTTAAGCCAAACATCACATGATTAGTGAAATGAGGAGTGGTAACCCATACTCAGAATTTGTCCTGTGCATTTGATGATGATCAGATGATCAGTCTTTCCACAGTTCCTCAAACTTCCATCTGTATGATGTTTAGTTATTAAAACCACATCTGATATTAGCCTTTGTATAACCGTCCACACTGAAACACTTGTAAAGTGGTTCTCAACCATTTTGATTCCCTCTCATTTTAGCCAATGAATCTGACTTTTTCAGTCATTCGTTATTTGTCATTACCAGATAAGGAATACTTAAATAACACACAATTTTTACTCACAATTTCTCAATAAATATTTAAGAGCTTGGCATAACTATAAAAATCTATATTCATTATACAAACACTCATGGTATTTTAATAATTTATCTAACATTTCCAGGTCTAGAAATACCCTTATTACACATTATAAAATCAAGCTTCCTCAAATATCCAGGTTTTTCAAGACTTGTGTAATGCGGGTTGAGTTAAGGTTTCACAAAATATGATGACTAGTTAATACAAGATTATTGTGTTATGGTTAGAATTGCTTTGAAGCATTTCTATTATATAAGCTGGACATTTTTCATGTTGGCGACCTTGACAAACAAAACAAACTGTGCTTGCAGCTTACAGAACACCAAAGCAACTCAAAACTCACCGGATTGTATATCTGACATCTGAACTCCCTTTTATACAGTATGTATATTTCATATAGTCATATAAACACTGCCATACAAAGCAAATGATCATTTGTTGGATTTACATATTCACTAATCACCTTTAGAATGTACTGTCTACAAAAAAAAACAAATAAAAAACATTGATAACAAAAATCATGTTCATTTCACAATAACATTTAATAGTTCTTAACATATAAAAAAGGAAAAGAAAGTAGTCCAATAAAAGTCAAATAAAATATTGGTTATACTGGTTGTTTAAGTGTGTATACATTTAAGAAACATTTAATTTAGCTTACTTTTAGCCTTCTTGCTATTAGACCTTGGTCAGGTTAGATGCCATATTGGATTTAATGCGATGAGGGATACACTTACAGTCTTTACAAGGTCCTAGATCATGTAATTGTCACAACCTAACTTTGAAAACTGCTTTATGGAGTTTTTGTTTACTTAAAGTTTTTGTATGTTGTATGTTGTTAAACAACAGTGCAATCCATTGAATGCACTATACTTCTATCCATTGCTTTTTTCATTCCTATGAAAGATTAAATATGATGCTACCCTGACTGCTAGGTGCTAAGTCCATTGTGTGACATCTCATGTTTTAAAAACAATAAATTATCAAGGCAGCCAACAGCGTGTGAAATATAATTTAACAATGTCACATGTAGCCTATAAAGCAAAATGACCACAGAGATTCTGAAACCCTCTGTGGGTAAATTAAACTGGATGTTAGAATACACATGTATGTCATTCAGTGACTTACACTGTGCTCCTCTCACACATCCAATTAAATTCCTCTGTACATGGATGATCAGCCCATTCTCCTACAACAGTTAGAGCACAGTTCTCTCCTCTATATCCATCGGGCTCTGCAGACATCCAGAACCTGCATCAGTAGATCAGCATTAGATCTTCAGTGCTATTTCGTATGATATGATACTGACTGTGAGAATTATATATTACACAATAATCAGTTCAGTGATTTCTCACCCAGAGGTCAGTGTGCTGCCATCAACCCATTTCCATCTGCCCTCCACATCACTGTCAGTCAGACCAATCCAGACTCTGTCTTTATCAGACCATTTCCTAACAAATTCCTGAAAAGATTAAATTCTTATAAGGACAAAATTCAGCTGACTTTACATACAAGCAAACACAATATCTTTTACTTACTTGTTCCTCCTGTTGTTTATGATGATCAGATTTGCTCCTCTCTCTGTACAGTATCTTCTGCTCTCAGTCCAGCTCGTCCTCTCAGAAGATAAATAGAAAAGACTGGATTGATAGCACTTCCATCTCTCTGTGAACGCAGACAATTCAACTATTAACACTTCATTCTCATCCACACTAAACAACTTGTTTATAACAGTTTGTACCCAAAGATTGTACATTATGACAAGTTGTTAATGTTAAATGTTTGTATAGTTGTGGTCATGATTACCCATTTCACCAAGACGTTTCTGCAGGTCATTGTTGTCTTGATTGAACTTTTCACTTTGTTTCATTAAATTGTCATTTTTGGGATAATAATTCTTTATTTTTTAGCTGTAAAGTCTTCATTCTTGATTGCTAGCTGGTCTTTAAGAGCTTTGATTGTGGTTAGAAGCTGTTCTCTCTCTTCTGTGAGGTGGGTATTCCTGATTAGCTGATCTCTCTCTTGTGTGCAGTTTGTATAGATGTGGACACACAGTACTATGACTGCAGTCAGCAGAAGAACACACAGCAGAACCAAACACACCACAGCTGCTCTGGAGCTTCCTGAAGATGACCAATATGAAGATAAATGTTTCTTAATCACTAAAATGACTAAAATGTGTGTGTGTTAGTTATTATAATTAAATGAGTCTCAGACATCATGAGCATCTGCATTAGCATAGATATTCATCTCCACTTTAACTCCAGCCATCCCACGTGTCCCAGGAATGTTCATATTGTCGTAATAAGACATATTCAGTCTGCTGGAGTTAAATGTGAAATTATTAGAAGTTACTGAATCAAGTGGTCTGCATAGCTCTGAACTTCTGCTTGTAGTCTTTTTCTTTTTAAAGGCATCTCTGTGTGGTTTAGAACATGTGATATGAGTACATGAGTACTGCTGACAAATAATTTCTCTTGTGAAGTTATCTTTCATATAACTGTACTCCTTTAAAATTACACTCTTTGTATAACAAACACATTGGTTGAGAACAATAGTAGTTGCTTTTGGTAATGTGAACAAGCACTTTTCAGCCCATCTGTTTGAATTGATATTTTTGTGGTCTATTTTGCATTTGTTTAGGTTTGGAGAAGAACATGCCACTCCAACTCCACCTCTCTTAGTCATGTAAAAAGTAATACTTATGCTACTACACTCTTAAAAATAAAGGTGCTTCAAAAGGTTCTTCAAGCGATGCCATAGAAGAACCATTTTTGGTTCCACAAAGAACCATTCAGTCAAAGGTTCTTTAAAGAACCATCTCTTTCTTACCTTTTTGTAATCTGAAGAACCTTCTTTCGCCACAAAGAACCTTTTGTCAAACAGAAAGGTTCTTCAGATGTTAAAGGTTCTTTATGGAACCATTTAGACAAAAAGGTTCTTCTATGGCATCGTGAAGCACCTTTATTTTTAAGAGTGTAGCTGTGTTTCAGAACCTAGTGAGCTGCCCTGACGTACAGTATACCGACTACATAGGCAGCATCGAGCTGAAATGGAACCTCATACGTGACGACAGTTTTCACGAAATACCTGTAGTTTGTTTATATACACACACACACACACACACACAATGTTATATTATTGATTGATTGATTTTTATTTAGCCACAGACAAATTATACCTTCTTCTAATGCTCAATGTTGTTCCTGTATAGCATATAAAGTATATATAGTATAGCATTAGCAGGTCTACTATTTTTCCCCTATTTTAACACGAGTTAAAACAAAGTGGATGGCAAAGTGTGAACAAACAGCGTGACATTCAGAGTTGTTGTTTTTTTCCACATGTCCTATAAGTTTATCAGCAATAAAGGAATAATAATTTTCACACTGTATAATCACAATGAACACACTTTTCTGTGAGGAATTCGACTTGGAGGTGAAGGTAGAATCCAAATGCAGAAATTTTAATAAATCCAGCAAACAAATCCAAGGCACAAAGTAGAAACAGTCAACAAGGCACGCACAATGGTCAAAACAGGAAGGCAATGAAACAGGCAATGAAGAGAAGAAAAAATTTAAGAAACGAAAGACCGCTCAGTAAGGAAGTGAAAATTACTGGCAAATTACTGATCATCGTTCTCCCGCTGTAACTGCTCTCTTTGTTTCATTAGATCATTACTCTTGGACAATAATTCTTTCTTTTCAATTGTCAGGTTGTTGTTCTGGATCTCTAACTGATCATTCGCTGTTTTGAAATCTTTGATCGTGATCAGTAGCTGGTCTCTTTCTTTTGTGAGGTCGGTAATGTTGGTTAGTAGCTGGTGTGTCTCTTGTGTGTAGTTTGTGTTGTTTGTATTGATGTGGACACACAGCACTAGACAGAAGAACACACAGCAGAACCAAACACACTGCAGCTACTCTGCAGCTTCTAATCTTCACTGAATCACTTCCTGAACACCACAGACATGATGGTAAATGACTGAACATGTACAAACTGTGACATTTAATCAAAGAAATTAATATGATTACCTGTGTGCTGAAGTGGTAGGTGTGTGTGTGTTTGTCTCTGTCCTGAAGTCATGATCTCTCACACAATCTGCAATCTCATAGATAGCCACCGTCATCTCCACTCTCTCTCTGTTGATTCCCTCAGTCTCAGTCCCAATGACATTGTCATAAATATTATCAGACATATCTGATCTTTTAAAGTCCAACACTAATATTCTGTGATGATGCTGAAAGTTCTATCTGTGTCATTCAGCTCACAGACTAATTAAAATAACTAAACGCAACGGAACTGGCATGCGGTAAATGTGTGAAGTTTAAGATCATGCGACATTAAACTGTTAAGTATGCTTAAAGCGATTTGTAAAAGATCTGCAGCAACAGACAGACATTAGATGTTCATTGTTGCTTTCTGTGTGATATGATACTGACTGAGAATCATTTATTCAATTATAATCGGTTAAATTTGGTGATTTCTGACCAGAAGACACAGGACTCACTTCCTGAACACCACTACAAGGTGCTGTAGCTTAGCTTAGATCGGATAATTAAGAACATTTTGGACTTCCACAAACTGTTTATTTAGATGATTGTTTTATTGTGACAGGGTTTGATCTTTATTTGACCGCTAATTTCAAAGTGACTTTGAAGTCTACAAAATCTAGAGACTTAACTAATATAGCTGTGAAAGTGCAAAGAGTAAGAGCAAGTTATTTTAGGCAAAATTGTCAAAACTTCCGGAAATTTAAAGTCTTCAGGAAATGTCGTTCCTCTCAGCTTTTTTGTTCTTTGTCAATTCATCAATAAGACAGCAGGCCCTATGCCATGCATAGAAGAAAATATAGTCTCATTAATGAAAACACATGCTAATATTGAATTGTTTATAAGTACAGTCAACCAAATGTTGAGAAGTCCTCAAACAGTGATGAATAAAATATATAAGCACTAGCCTTAATTAAAAGTTCTGTTTGCGGTTGGATGCTTTACATGCGGCAACAAAATGATGACTGTACAGATTAATTACCCTTGTTTGCCGTGACTAAGATGAAATGTTTTGTTTTGAAATGGGAACGATTGAGTTTGTATTGCCTCTGATAATAGGTGCCATTTAAGATGCAGTCCACAGCCCTAACAAGGTCTTGAAAGTGTTTCGGAGCCTTGAGGAATTCTAATGTTTTGAATCTCTTAAGAAGTGACCTATTTACACTGCGTTAAAGAATTTAATTTCCACTAGATTCACACAAAACCTACCCCTTACAGGAAACTGCTGGCAATTTTTGGCAATTTCATAAAACACCGTTTTGTATTTAAGCCTTTTGTTTTACGGGGACACAGGAAGTGTCCTCATAAACCATGTTTACGTTGTAGTACCCATGTCATTATACACATTTGTGTCCTCATAAACCATATATACCTGTACACACACACATTTGCAAAGGGGAATATCATAGCCCTTTTCATCATTTTTCTAGTCATATAGCACTGATTTAAAAAATAAAAATAAAAAAACTTTCTATAGCATAAACAACCAAGTTTTCTTAAAATGACTGTTCACACCAAGGACAATAAGGTTTAATAATTCTATGAGAATAGGGAAGTCTACACCTCAACTATAATGGAAATGACACAAGAACAATATCTTTGGACTCACTTTCAGAGCAAATGTTGTCCAGCTGATGAACAATAAAAAACATTGACCGCCAATAAGAATCCATCCTGTTTTAAAGAGATTGATCATTTAAAGCGGCAGATGACAGAACTGCAATACATGCTTATAATAAACAGAACGTTATCATCCATTGGTATATGGACACTAATATAATAATTGTAATAGTTATCGTTGTTGGTATGAATGGGCCTTTACAACAGCAGCCTATATATCTACTTGTTTGTATTTATTTGTCCCACTGATTGTCATTGTAATTAGCTTTGTTGTTTTTATTTTATTACTAAAGACTGTTTACTTGCCCAAGTTGCCTTCAATAAACTTGGGAACTTTTTATGTATGTTGGTTCTGTCAGGACAACTCTCAGAGAGTTTAGCCTGGTAATATACATGACAATGTTAATGTATTTGGTCTTGGCGGAATAGATCTGCTACAGTGCTGCTGCGGCAGAGCAAGTACCGAGACTTGCTACTGCCAATATATCCACAACATGCTGCTGTGAGCATGTAGAAAATACTGCTGTTGCACATATTGCATCATACAGTATACAACATACATGAAATCACAGCATAGCAGATCTATACAGGTGAAGCTGGGGAAGGTTTCTGAAGAACCTGGAGCTGGTTTCTCAAGCATGTTGCGACTGCTACAGCAAGTGCTAGCCGAGTATTTGAATGTTGAGCAGGAAGGTTATTGGCTGTTGATATGAAAAGAAACCAATCAGCTGTGCCATGAGAATAATTATGTCAATATGTCAGATAGAGTTAGAACCAAGCGTGCCACACAAGTCCTGAAAAGTGAAGCCAAAGTGTCTTGATCGCCCCCAGGTGGCTGGCTGCAGTACAGGTGATAAACCCCGCCCTCTCCATGTAATATTATGGGACATGAGACAAACTAAATAATCAAATTACACTTCAAATAAAATTTTTCCAAAAATGGTTTCCGTCATTTGAGGTAGTTCTTATCATGCTGATTTATGTTCATGTGGTGTCATGATTGTGATCTTGTGATTGGGTCTGCGGGAGTTTGGGTGGGACTTTGATACCGAGACTCCACCTCACAATCACTACTGTGCAGACTCTGGCTCCAAACGAATCTCTACTGCGCAGACTGTGGCTCCAAATGACA
Source organism: Sinocyclocheilus anshuiensis (assembly GCF_001515605.1). Lineage (NCBI taxonomy): Eukaryota > Metazoa > Chordata > Actinopteri > Cypriniformes > Cyprinidae > Sinocyclocheilus > Sinocyclocheilus anshuiensis. The sequence goes on from NW_015542477.1 coordinate 67,458, forward strand.
GCGGCCATACTGAGATGCTTTGTCACTTTTCTATAGTGGAAGGAAGTGGATACACGTCATCCTTTTTTTTACTGTCTATGGTTAGAACCTATCGGACTGCGCCATCTAGAGTTTCATGACAGAACTTTGTATTTACATTATCAGTATTAGCTTTTGCTGTGTTATTAAAAAACTGAGAATTGTGACATTTTAATGTAATCTAAAATGCTTTGCCTTATTTTCAGCAAAAATAACTATACTGTGAAATATATTGTTATCATTAAATAAAATTACTTATATTGCAATGTAAGATTTTGGGCATATTGCCTACCAGTATGTAAGAGATATACCTTTCTGAGAGTGAAATAAGAAGAGAGTCTTGGCATCCTGTTTCACCCTTTGTGCCCTCTATCTTTTACTCACTGTATCTCTGTGTTTGAGAGTGTGTTTGCCACTCATTATTTCCTCTCTATTTCAACTCTAAGACTTCTCCAGGTGTTGGTCTGCCTTTTGGCAGGTCGAACAGCCACCTGTGGGTCACAACTGCTCCCTCTGGTCCATCCCCACCATCTGCCCGACACACGAACACACACACGCCTGTGCTTACATACCGACATGGCATCTAATGAATACAAAATACATGGTGCCATTATTTTAGGTGTGTTAAGTGAATGTAAAATATAATTTGATATGTTATTGCATCTCAACTGGTGCTAACAACATCAAAGTTGTCAGTTCAATTCTCAAACAAGCAAAGTATTTATATGTTGAAGCATCTGCTAAAAGCATTAAATGGTTTATCCAGATGTTTGGTTGATGTGTATATTAGTGTTATTTAATCACAACGCTACTGATTAACAGACTGATTGCGTGACACTGATTACTACACCACTACTGATTAAATACAGAATACAAGATCACAATTAATCTGATTGCAGTCTCAGAGGACCGTGGGAGACACCAAACACCATCACTGTCTAAACAGTGCTTTAGTTTTACAACCTTATACTGTATATTCCTAAATTATATGTCATTAAAGCGGATGCTTATCATTTGTAGTTTCTATGATAGAAATAACTCAAACTAGTCTGGAACTTCTATTGTGGTGTAAAGGTCAATTCACACCGCACAGACAAATGCTAACAAACACCAACAATGGGTGCCGTCAGAATGAGAGTCCAAACAGCTGCTAAAAACATCACAATAATCCTAGTATGCTAAGATCAAGCATTGTTTACATTCAAAAACAGTCCAAAACAGTTCTTAACAAATATGTTGGTGGATTTTACTGTGAGAGGAGGTGTTATTACGGATTATGGACTCATATTTTGACCAGAAGTGACGGCTTAAAGTTAAAACGGATTTATGATGGATTTGTTTCTAAACACATAGCTTTTCAATTCACAAGACATTAACTGATGATCTAGAGTCATGTGGATTACTTGTGGATTATTGTGATGCTTTCATCAACTGTTTGGACTCTCATTCTGACGGCACCCATTCACTGCAGATGTATTTTCATTTTTGGGTGAACTATTCCTTTAATGGCTTTATTTTTAGAAAAAAAAATTTGTTCAAAAATGTATAATTTGAGTTAATATGTTTGTAAATAATTGCACCATTAAGCACCTATGATTCATGTGCTCAGAATCCAGGAATTTCTGCATTATTATTCATGTTGCTATTGCGAACTGAAGTATGTAAAAGTCAAGTTGCTCTTTTCCATACAATGAAAGTGAATGGGGACCAGGGACTGTCGAGCTCCAAAAATGCACCCTAAAAGCATCATAACAATATATCATACAATTTATATTCCACGTCTTCCAGGTCATTCTATAGCTTTGTGTAACAGACTAAAATTAATTGTTAATCTTACTATTCACTTTCTGTAGAAAAGAGCAACTTGAACATTCTGCTAAACATCTCCTTTTGTGTTTCAAAGAAGAAAGAAAGTAATGTGAGTTTCAAAAGACATGAGGTTGAGTAAATGATTTCAGAATTTTCTTTTCTGGATGAACTATCGCTTTCACTTCAAACTAGTTTAACAGGGCAGCTAAGGTACCGCGAATGAAAAGTAGAAATAAGGAATATCTCAGACACTGTATTCTCTTCAGGGCCCCTGAAGGAAGGATGTAAAGGGTAAAAAACAGCTTCTTAAGATGTGCTGTTTAATGGATTTTGGGGAGCGGAATCAAAGAGGCGACAAAGAAATGTTTTTCTTTACAAAAGAGTGTGTGCATTTGTGTGCATGTGAGAACAGCTGAATATGCATCTCTTTTACTTAGTTGAGCACAATCATCCGTATTACGCTGCTATGTCCCAAAAACATTTCCCTTGAAAAATAAAACAGAAATTCTCATATCATAAAAAGCAGAACGAGACGCGCATCATTGAGAGGTTTGAGCTCAGTTTTGTGTATCACACAGACTAAAGCCAGATTTTACAGTCATATTCATCTCGCTGTGTTCCCCTCTACTGCATTACAGGATTTGGTCTTTAGCATTACTATTGATTTTTTTTGTCTCTTTCATTAAACTACAAAGCAAGAAACATTACTGAACTCTCATAAGTGGGTTTGCCTCAGTCCAAGTTTGCGGTTCTTATCCTTTTTGGGGCCTTTTTTCCCCCATTGTGTTTTTTAACTTGTTTCTTTGGTCTTTGTACAAGTTGTAATGATTTGGCAGATATGATGGTTTGTTAAACAAGCTTCTTTATCTGTTGTTTCTTTGACAACACAGACTCATTCTTGAGACTGTTACAGAAGGAGCCTGTAGGCACTAGGGTGTTTTGTTTTCTAGGGGGCTGGTTGAGACTTTGTGCTTCAGCACACTGTAAAAATTATTCTAATATCAAGTAAATAATGCAGGAAAATAACTAAGATGTACTTTGTTGTTGTTTGGGTTAGTTTACAAGTTATAAGTAATGCATCCCTGCTATCACAATATACTAGTTGTGTATTGAGTGTTCATGTGATGTCAGTGGTTTTAAATTATTATTTTTATTTTTTTATGTATTTATTTGTCTTTTGAATTCATTGTAACTTAGTTTTTTTTAGTTTTCACTCAGCTATTGTTCTTTTCAGTATTTTCCCCCCAGTATTTTCTATTGTCAGTTATTTTTGTTTGTATTATAGTTGTTGTATTTTAGGGCTGCCAAAGTTAACAAAATTATGTAAGTCTTTTTTTGGTGTTAGACTTTTATAATATATCATGCATGCATTTTTTTAATGAACTAAAATGTATTTATTTTAAATGTATTAATCTATTTTTATTTAAACTGATTTATCTTTACACTAACAACACTATATTGAACAATTTAAAAAACTGAAAAAAGGTGTTGTAGGATTTACTTTGAAACAAAAATCACTCAGAAATTGCTAGTAAATTTCATAAATAATTACAAAGAAACAGCATGTAATACACAGAGTTAAACATGAATTAAGAAAGAAATGTACAAATGGAATGATCTGCATAAACTTTTGAGTTAAAACAACTTAAGAAATATTAGTTTACTTAAAATTATTACCTATTAAATCATATAAAATTTTAGATCATGGCTTCTTGACATTTTTAGTTTAAAGTTAAAGTTTAGTTTAAGGTTAACTAAGTTTTTTTGTTTTTTTTTGAGCACTACAGCCTCATTTATACACTGCAGATGGGATATTTGAGGGACGTGACGCCCACTAGGTCAGTCCTGCCCTGCTGTGCTTGCAGACAATTGAAACAGGGTTGAAAATGGCAAAGCCACAAGTAGTTTACAGGGACAATCATCAGTGACATTAAGAGAGCACCATGTCAAAAAAGCTCATCTTTCACAACACGCAGGAGAGGTGTTCTCTCATCTGCTTTGTCCCCACCCTCATTCATCACAACCTTTTTTTAATTTCTCCATTTCTCTGTAGGCACATCATTGTGGTTGACAGTCAGAATAAGTAGTGTCAGCAAGTAGATTGAAAAGTTCTTTTCAGATGTTGTAATCTTTTGTTTCCTTGCAGGAAAAGAAAACCCAAAGTTTGGCTCACACACCAAACCAATTATAGGCACAGTAAAGGGACATTTCATCAGGCGACAAAGCTGTCTATCACAGATGTAGATGGTTTGACTGGAGTCCCTCACGTATCACTGCCGGATGGTTTGAAGACGAGGTCATGCCTCTCAATGAGCGAGACATTAGTGAATGTATCAAACTCATTCACTGTTGCGACTCTTACATAATGACTTTATTTTATGTTCCAGGAAAGCCAAATGTAGCAAGATAGAATGCTTTACATAATGTGTCCTTTTTGTAACTGCTTGGCTTCTATTGAAAAAAAAACATTTTCTATTATCGTGTTTGTTGGTCCTTTATGTGCTTTTTCACTGTGTCTCTACTCTTGTACCCGTGTAAAACATGTAAAACCTTTACTATATATTACATAAATGCCTATTTATATTTTATCCAACAATTCAGTATAATTTATAGATGCCATTAATAATCTACATTAATGAAGCACATTACAGTAAATATGTTCAGAGGGCCAAAATCATTATCTCTTTAGTGGTGTTAATAAATTAATTTTCTCACTCTGGCATAAATCACTTTACAATAACATAGTGTCCTCCAAAATCGGTATCTGTTTGTGTATTATTTAATGCACATGACAATTTGACGAGAAAGGGAGAAGGAAAGCAGGGTTTGACAAATAAATCATGACTCACGACTTTGAACCATGACAATTAACGGCGTTACTGAAGCATTCCAGAGAGGCGAAATTGCTCAAATCCACAGCACACATTCAGAATGAGATTAGGGTGGGACATTTCTGGACACAAAACCACCTCTGCTTGGATGGACCGAGAGGAGGCGTTTGTGCATTGGAGAGCGTACACTGTAAAAAGTAACGAGTTGAACTTACTTGGAAAACCTGTGGAAACTGATTGCCTCAAATTTCTCAAGCAAATTAGCTATTCTCCTATTGTCACATATTGAAATATGTGAGAATAGGAGAAGAGGGGGTGTAAGTTTCTTTGCTGACGTCTTGCTGATTTCTATAGAGTCTCCCACTCTACATTATGCAACTATAATGCTGCAATTTTTCTCCATTTGTTGTTTAATCTTTTAATCTTATTCTCAAGATTCAACATTAATCATCATTAATCAGTAATTTAATCAATATAACTCACTCTAGATGTTCTAAAATAGGGAATCTGCATTCTGCATGTTATCACTGCATTAATATAATCACAAATGGCCGATGAGTTGATATCACAACTTCATTTTTGAGATTTGATGTGTCTCCAGCCTCTCTAAAAAATTCCAGCTGAAGTATCTGCAGCTGTATGTTGATGCTCAAGGAACTTAAAGAAATGACAGTAAAATTCCGATAAGACTCACTTCATAAAAAACACCTACGCACATTCATACAGACATGCGAAGTCAGCAGTTCAAGGACAGATATGATTAATCTAGTAATATATGTGGGAATTTTAGCACTCAAGAAAAGTCCAACTCCATGAGAACTGGTGAAATAATTTGAACCTTCTGAGCGCTGAATAATAACGCTAACAGATCATGACAACGATTCATACATCATTAAAGCTTTTGAAGTTGGCTTTGATATTAAAGCCTCAACTTAAACTTTTCTTATTAATTTGAGTTACAGGAGTCTCTCTCTCTCCATCCCTATACATTGGCTGCATATCAATTTGCAAACTTATAAGGTACTATATGCACTAAATGTATGTACTTCACTGAATATGAGAAAGTACATAGCCGAATTTGTGTGTGACAACCTTTCAGCGTTTGCATTGGGGTGGAAGTGTTAGCATAGCTAAGCTATAGGATCTTTTAGGACCATACACCAGTATGCTAATAAGTCATAAACTTGTGCTTTGATTTCACAGACGGCCTTAATTTTGACATTTGTGATTACATGTATTAGATGTAAGCGTGCATCTTAGCATAGCTAAGTATTAGAATCTATTAAGTATGTCAGTTTACGACATGATACTATGTAATAAATTTGTGGTCTCTAACCAGCTAAAACTAGCCTGATCTTAGAAGTGGTCAAAACTCTGTGTTTTTTTGGCAGGGAGACCACCTAATTTTGACATTTTCATTTAGCTTCTAGCAGCATCTGTTAAGATACTACAACAGTATTGGGACATGCTAATAAATCATCACAGACTGTGTTAGCCAGGGGCGTTTCCTCCGAGGAGTCAAGGGAGGCAGTGTCTCCCCCAAATATTGAATGAGAAAAAAATTGTAGTACAAAAAAAACACCAATATTACAAAACATATCATTAAAAAGTGTATAAATCACTCATTTTGAATGAAATGAGAGAAACCTTAAGAAACCTTGTCCAACAGCGACACCAGCAGGTAAAGTTTACAGCGGGAGTCCTCATCTCTCTTGCCTCCCCTGAGCCCATTGAGTTTTAACAGACCCCATAAAGCATGCAATGGGTTTAGTGGGGGCTAATTGAGAATGAATGGGGGAAAGTCATCGCGATTTGACTGGATATGACTGGTTATGTTCGGCTGTGATTGGTTCATGCGATAAATCCCGCCTCTTGTGTTCTTGCGCGTTCCGTGTGAATCAGTCTGAATGAACAATATAATGGCATTAATGGAAAGACTAATTTAAAAAAGTAAACAACTCATGCACTTATATAACCACTTTGTCAGATCAAAATAAGACTTAAAATGGCATGAAAACATACGAATAGATCACCCATGCACAGTGTCGGGGGTAACGCATTACAAGTAACGCGAGTTATGCAATCAGATTACTTTTTAAGTAAGTAGTAAAGTAATGCATTACTTTTTAATTTAGAAGGAAATATCTGAGTTACTTTTTCAAATAAGTAATAATAGTTACTTTGTTACCCATGTCTTGACTGACAGATCTCTTGTTGCCATGTTGAGAGAAATCGGGTGTAAATGCAGAGGTGTTGTGTGTGAACATGATGTTACTGTAGTTCTAGACTAAACATTAATATTAATGTTTACTCATCTTACCTGCACAAAAACAGATGCAGTGTTTCTCAAAATTGAATAAAAACAATGCAAAAACAATTCAAACTCAGAATATTATACAAACCTGCAATAATTAAATGTTAAATAAAACAAATATAATTTATGTATTTAATCCCATTTTTTAACCAATGTCTTTGCTAATGACCTTTGATGATCCAATTCAACCACACTAATAAGCAAAAATGACACATTTGTGTTTCATTTTTGTTATTGCTGAATAATGTTGAACTTTCTTCTCCTGCGTTATATTTTTCATGCGATTTGTTTGAGCTGCTATCTCTACTGTACAGACATGAATATACATTTCTTTCAGCCTGAGGCATATTCATTTCACTTTTGGTGTGAAAGGGCTTTTACATTTGTAACAGAAGAACTTTTTTATATTAAAAACAAACATGCAAGCCCTGCGGAGATTTAAAAAGTAACTCAAAACAAAGTAACCTAATGCATTAACATAATTAGTTACTTTTTTAGGGAGTAACATAATATTGTAATGTATTACTTTTAAAAGTAACTTTCCCCAACACTTCCCATGCATTCCAACATCTGCGTGACCCGTGAATGAATGCCGTGCGTGACCAAACCAATGCCAGGCCTGCCAGTGTCCATTTGTCAGTGCATGTGAGTAATGAGTTTAATCTCTCCAGAGACTGTGCATTCATATGCTGTGATTGGGCCTGAGCCACGTCAGCTACAGGATCTTAATCTCAAATTGGCCTTTAATGTTTAAACTAATTTATGCAACAGCATGGAAGATGTGCCCGTGCTGTTCCCGCCTTTATCTTTGTACCTCTGTGCTGAGCAAGCCTTTCGATTATTTAGTTATTTCCAACAGATAAATGACACCGAGGGTGACCATCTGCGCAAGTAATTCTTCGTCTTCAGTCAATAAGCATGTGAAAGATGACCGGTTCCTAGCAGAAGCATAATGAGTGGCTGATGTGAATGCACACATGCATGCATGAACTCACAAACACTCACTCCTCATTTCAATTATCTTGCACCTGTCTGGCTTTCAATACGAGAGACTTTACTAAAGTAATGTTCCCAGCATGGGTCTTTTCTTAGATCCATGTTAACACAGCCCGCAAGGCCCTGCTAGGTCAGATAGGCCTGAGTGGCACATGCTGCAAACTAATGAGCTCATTCCAAGTGATGTAGAAATGTAGAATGTAGAAATGATATGATCAATCCATCACAGATATTAGCCTTCTCATATAGACCATTATGGGCACTTCTGAATGTGCAGGCAATGGACAAAATGATTTGAATATGCTCGTCTGGGTGTATTTTACATAACCATTACAAATCCCAGATATCCAGATTTATGTACTACACTGTTCAGACATAAAATGTTTGGCAAAGTAAATATTTTATAAGGCCCATGATGCAAAACCAGCCTTGCAAAGTAAGGGTGTAATGGTACATGTATATGTACCAAAACATTTTTTAACCACTGCATGAGTGGAACTTAATTGGAAACTTCCAGTTTTAGGCTATATATTGTTATTTTGATAAGAAACAAAGTCTCATCTTTCAAATTACACCCAAAACTGCAATAAATGCAGTTTTTTGATGCTCTTTGATGTGACGTGACAGAACTCTGTAAAAACGCCTCAGTTCAAACGGCAGCACAGAGTGCAAGTGAGCATGGTCATCCCTTCTTCTTTACTACTGTTTTTTAACGCGAAATAAACATGAATGAACATCTCATGCCTCATGTAATCGCCCAATCAATGTTTCAACCATGAACAACATCAATAAACAGCTTGTAAATAATATGTCATGTAGCATTTAATTTACCTCAGGCAAGTCCTCAGTGTCTACAGCTCGTTAGTTCGCTAGAGAAATGAAGTCTAGAAAAGAGCATTTCATGAAATAATAGACTATATACTCATATTTTACGTTACCTGTTAGTGTTACCTGCATATGAAACAAGTTATGACAGCCAATGTGTAAATGAATATATTTCAACAACAAATAGAAATTTTATTATTTAGAAGTTAATTTAAACTGCATTATGTGCAATTGACATGTTTGCATAAAATTTTGAGTGTTGATTATTATATTTAAAAATAAATAATTAAAGTAATAAAGTAATTTAATTTACGTTTGGGCTCTGTTGTTAATTGTAACCTTATAGTAATGTAAAAGGCTCCTGATAGTTTAGAGCATACGCTAAGGTAGATTTTTATCCCTAAGAAAATTTTAATTATAATTGAATTTATTTAAAGAAAGAGCTATTTCTTCAGTAAACCACTGTTTATATATATGGTTAGTTTTTTCCCCCCTGCTGTACCGAACCGTCAAATTTGTGTACCATTACACCCCTAATAGACAGATAATTAAGGATGGAAATGCAATGGCAGGACAAAGTAAATTAGCTCAAAAGTGACATTTTATTGTAAACTACTGATTTTAAGATGCTTGGTGACATTGCTATACAACTATGTCGGTTGAATTTCTAATGAAAGATGTTTTCGTATTTTCCTAGTACTGCTCTGTGCACTCTTAAAAAAAGTTTCTCAAGGTTCTTTATGCTTTCGTATAAAGGTTCCCTTTTTGCATTATACAGATGTTGTGCAATAGAAATGTTAAAGGTTCTTCAAGCAATCAAATATGTCAATAAAAAGAGAGTATAAGGAAAAGAATCAGAAATGTAGTCCTTGACTGTTGGGACTCTTTTGAGAAAGTAAAAGTAATGCAAATAATTTTCTAATAAAAGGCTGATAAATAACTCTGAATCTGTCTTCAGTGTGTAAGTTCATGTGTATGTTGTGTCAAAAACTCTCTCTTTCTGTATTCTCCAGAGTATATGCATCACAAACAGTTAAACCTGGGAATGCCTTCATATTTCATTTACATTGTGAATGTGTTCAGCAATGTTTCTGAAATGCTGAACATGTTCAGAGAGCACAAAATACCGAAAGAAAAACATTAAATATCAGCTTTTGCATAATTTAACATTTGATCTTGCACTTTAAATTGTTGCAAGGGCTTACATTTTTTAATATCAGGATTATGTAAGAGGTGATTTGTGGTAAACTATTTTTTAATCAAAGATGCTTGTGTGTATGAGAACAAACAGAACAAGAGAGAAAGAGAGAGAGCACTGAAGCGTCCTCTGGATTGACAGGTTAAATGCTATTTCCAAGATAACTCTGAAGGACCTGAAATTACAGTTGTTAACTCATTTGAAACCAGGTTGATCTGCAGATCTACAGCTTGGAGGTTAAACGGCTCTGATATGGTAATCAGCGCATTTCATCTTATCATTGAGGGCCACTCAGTCCACATGTATGTAGGCCGTAGCATTATTACACAGAACATCATGTCATTTAAGTAAGTGCTTTTATTGACTTTACCCATTTGAGCCATTGCAATATGCAAAATAGTCTTCAACTTTTTAAAGATTCACAAATTTGCATATTAATCAAAAGTGATTTAGACCTCACAAAAAATTCAATTTGTTTTAATACCATCAGAAAATGAATGGTTTGTGAGGGTTGTTTATTTAAATATACATACTTAATGCACATAAATAAATATGTTTTCTGCCCCTTTTTAAGTTAAAATGGCATAAAATCACTGAAAATGTTTTTAAAAACCTCTGACAGTTGTGGCCTTTATTTATTTAGTGATGATTCATTTAAATGTAATATTAGCTGTTTCCTATTATATAACATTAAATATTATGTTTAATATATGAGCATAACGTTACTTTAAGAAAATTACTCGGGACTGGCTGTGTTTTTGTGGAGTCATCAGGCATGCAAATGTCCTCATGGTGTTTATCCTGCGATCTGAGAACTAAAGTCCTGCCTCACAATTAAAATTTAGTCATGCATGGAGTTTTAGCTCACACTGACAGATCTTAAACACACTTTTAAACTTGGATTACTGCCTTGAACAAACTTGTGATTTAAAATGATAATATGAATGAATATGTTACGCTCACTTGAGTTTTCTTTTTAGCGTGACTTTTGTTTAAACTTTCTCTTCTGTCTTTTTCTCCTCCTCTAACAGGGACACAAGTGCACTTCAAATACTTAAGTCCCCTCTTTCCCTCGCCGCTGTGCTTCCTTTCATCCTCTCAGACACAGAGGACACAAGCACACATCCAGACAAACACAGCACCTGACAGAACCGACCGGCTAAGGTGGAGGCATCATTTAGTATTTATAAAATGAGTCTGTCGGAGCATGTTTGTGTGCATCCGTGCGAGCACACGTCTGAGCAAACACATTGCACCTCAATGAGGAGGGTAAGTGATCCTTGGTTAGCAAGACATCAGCCCCCAAAATGGGATCAGAGAATGGGCTTCATTGGTGTGTAAATGGACCTCATCATTTCCCAGCTGGGACGATTCTGGCAGAAGGACAACTGACTGAAATCACCATCTGGACAGGGACCCAAAAAAAGCCTGAGTGACCTTAGGAAGTCTCTTTTTCCTTTTTGTCTTCCTTGTGGCATTTCATTTTGTACAGTTTCAAGCCTCAAGAAGGCAATGAGTGATTCTCAAATATGCATTCTCACAATCATGCTGGAGGACAAAATGAAGAAGTGTATGGATAACGATTAGGTTGAGACCTAGAAGCATTTGGCATAACATTTGTATAGTTTAATTGACTTGTGCAAGTTAAAGTCGACAGAACAGCTACATTAGAGGTGCACAAATCAGATGCTATTGATTGCAACAAAGTGAATAGACACTTTTTCAGTTGGCCTTGGTTCTGGAAGCCTTTTTCTTGTTCTTTTTTTCAGTAAGGATGTTGTGTATATATAGCTGCAGGAATAAATTACATTCAATAATTTCACAATATTGCTGTTTTTACTGTATTTTTATTTAAATCACTAAAAAGACACTAGAAAACAGATTAACATAAAAACTATTAACTTAGTTAATGATTAAAAGTGTACAATAAAATATATATGTGCAACATTTGGTTGGGTCAGAACTGACTTTCATTACAAAAAAGCCTCTTGACCACTGGAATAAGGTCCATTCCCATGCTTTTTGATGTGTGAGGGGGATATTTTTTGTTGATTCTTGTTATTTCTTGCCTCCTTTGCAGCACCATTGAGACAAACCTCAGTTCTGCTCTTTTTCAAATGTACAACCTGAAACTGAAGGCAGCGCTAAAATGATTCAGGAGCCTTGGCATCCAACTCGTCTAAAAAAAAAAAGCCAATGTTTACAGAGCTCTAACCTAAAATACTTTGCCAATTCTACTTCCACAATTTTACAAATAGCATCATCACGCTCCCTGAAGATGTATAGATTCATTAGTAATGGGAAGTCTGACTCATTTACGCAAATTGGTTCTTTCAGACAATTAGTTTTGATGAACCTGTTCAAAAATCGATTCAGTGGTTCTTTTGCATTACTGTTACATGTTCCCTGACTCCTGCTGTGGCATTTCTAAATGCTCTAATACATTCCCATGAAGCCATGTTAATGCACAGATTGTGGTTTATTATGTTTTTTTTTATTGTGGTGATTGTAATTTGTAATTTTAATTTTAATTTAATGTGTCCCTGTTCAGTTTTAAGCCCACTTTAATGGAGATTAGTGTTCTTGCCACATAATATCCTGTTACATTTATATGTAACACAGTGCTTTGCCTGCATATTGATTATGATTTTGATAAATATTGATTAAGTCTTACATATGTGCTTAAACCCTGCAGGACAAATTCCGAAATAATTAATTGGGTCTTAAGCATATTAAAATACTTTTTTTCTAATCAGTTGTGCATTTTTTTACAGCAGTCACGATTTAGCTCATAATAACTTCAAGACATTTATTAAATGTAATTTGCATTTACGTTAATTAGTAATAAAATTCATTTACATCTCTTAGCTGAAAATGTCTTTGCATGCATTAATAATAATAAAAAAATATTTATTAAAACCAACTCTTTCTTAAATGTCTCTAAAAATATATTTCCAGTTCATTGCATTAGTTATAATTTATGCTATTTAGCTAATAAAGTATTTTTTCCTCCTCAGTATTTTTTACTTTTAATTTATTTTTATTTCATTCTTAGTTTTAGTAATTCAACTTAAGCTCATTTATTTCATTTTTTGTTAGTCTCCAAGACTTTTAATGTTTATATTTTTTTTAATTCAGCTTTATTTTAGTTACTGAAACCATTTTTTAATAGTTTTACTGTAGTGGGGCAGATTCGGTTTCATTCATAAACAAATCATTCAAATGGGTTTAGTGAAAGATGTGAACTGATTCATTAATAAGATTTGACTCAGAAGAATCAGTTGTTCCCTGTCAGATTTTTAATTTATGAATAAAGATTTTTTGCATCACTAAAAGATGTTTACATACATTACAAATGTATGGAAAACTAACTGATAGGACTGGCATGTGCTAATGCAGCTAATTCATGCTAAATTATCCTGAAATGAGTCAAAGTGGCTGAGAAACACAAAGCCTGTGGATTAAGTGCTTATTTCATAGGTTTCTCTCCCAACCTGAGAGTAATTCTCACTTTTGTTTCACACTGTCAAACTTGTGCATGACAGAGAGGATTTAGATGATAGAACAGGTGTTCAAAAAAACACAGGTAACGGCACCCAGTGTCCTTCATTTCGGCAAGCGCTCGCTTAGTCATTAACCTGACAGGAGATTACTCTGAGCTGCCAGAGGCTTCCAGGGGCATTTGAGTATGATGAAGGAGAATAGGACCATCATCTTCACCGTTTCGATTCTGTCATAGCCTCTGTCCGACCTCCAATCATGGCCCGTCTCAGATAAACGCGGTTTAAAGAAGTCTCTCGTTCCTATTCCAAGGTCTTTGCGTCATGTAATGGCTTTGCACTTTCTCTTTGCTTAGAGAGGGAGAACGAGAGAGACGAGGTAGAAAGTGACTGTGAGATATGTGTGTCCTTTGCAGTATGTCACAAGGGCATGACAGGGCGATTGCTGCACACGGGCGTCACAGAGACGCTTTTATTGTGTGGTTTTAATAAATAGCTTGTGAGAAACGCACAGAGGCAGGAACAGTAAGGATACTAACTTACGAAAATGTATTTTGGACTATCATTTTAGCAGCCTACTATGTTTCCTTTGTACCATGGAGTATCATGTAAATACCATAGTACTACTATGCTATTTCTATTTGAAAGCATCAGCACGGTGCCACCATAGTACTCTTTTTGTTAACAGAAGGCAATTTAAAATAAGAGTCTTCAACCCTGACAGAGGATATAGGAGGCAGAAAGGACATTGATTTCTTGTTCTTTTTCCCAGACTGCAATAAGTTTAAACTGAGAGCAAATGGAAACTTTTAAAGAGAAAAAGACCTCAATAATATCATACGTGCCTATTTAGTTTCATGCAAGATCTCGAATGTCTCAAATTGTCTTCACTTTTGCACAGTTAAAAGTCAGAGATCTCAGTATGAACCGAAACATGTTTTAAACCATTTTAAAAAGCAAATTAAATGCTTAATGCAGTTGAATTTATATTATGCAAAAAAATCTGAATTAATCTCAAAATATGTTCTCAATCATGCCTATTTTGAAGGAATAGGAGAAAAATTTGAGACAAAGCTGATACTTGAATGAACCACTGCTGAGAACTCAATTAAGTCAGTTTTAAATCAGTCTTGAAACCAGGATATTATATTATATATTTTTTTCTGATTTATTTCTGAATTTTTATCTTGATACCTTGAAAAACTCTCTATATATAAAACATTAAATATTTGTTTTTTATTTATTTTAAATGTATCCTTTCAGTTTTAGTTTTTTTGTTTGTATTTTTTCAGCATTTAGTAGTTTCACTTTATTTAATATTTATTTTATTTTTAGTATTTGATGGCATTCTGCTAAAGTTAATGCTTTAACATATAATGTAAATACGTTTAATGGCGTTAAATGTGATTTACTATGTAACAAAATACAAACACTAAAATTCATTTATTATATTAATTTATTTTAGTTAGTTTCCATTTTTCCCATTATGTTTATATTTTTGTTAATTAAAATGTTGTATTTATTTATTTTTTAATTTTACTTTTTGTTAACCATAACAACACTGTAATGAAAAAATATATATGTGCTTACATGTACATTTATCTCTCCGTCTCTCACCTGCACTCAACTCCGCACATCTTGATTGAAACTGATTTATGTTTTTGGTCTTCAAAAGTCCCCCTCCCATCACACTGTCCTTCCTTACAAGCTTTGAGTGCAATTACTCAAGCCTGCAAAGGAACAACAATAGTATTCCAAGGTCATCGGCAACGAGCTGAGCTGACAGTTGGCAGGCCGCACAGATACACAGTAATTTACTCTGTCCTTCGGGACATCTGCCTTTCAGGAACTTGCCAAACCACCAGAACAAATGCTCTGTAATTATGAGCAGCTTCTTCTCTCCAGAAGAACCCAGCTAAGTTCAGAAGTGTGTGCTTATTATTTTATTATGGTGCAGATGGCGCGCTGGTGCACCTGTGGTTTTGCATGTGTACTTATGGGTGTTGTGACTTCCGGGCATGTTAGAGCTCTGGGTTTTTGTTTGGGTTTGCGAGAGGATTTAAAGTCGCTGGAGGAAGTGAGGTTTATGATTTCGGGCCGCAGTTTCACACTTTTTCACTCGGTTAGTTTGTGAGTGTGCACATATACAGTATATACACACATGCAAACATGCAGGCACACAGTGAGCCCAGAAGCTATTTGGACTAGTCTCAAATTAACAAGTTAATGCATGATATTATAATACTTCATAATTTAGTACTATTAATGTGTTTATTCAATTTGACATTGCAACTTAGAGGGATAGTTCACCCAAAAATGTAAATTCAGTCATGATTTACTCACCCTAATGTCATTCCAAACCAGTATGACATTCTTTCTTCTGTGGAACACAAAAGAAGATATTTTGAAGAATGTTGGTGATCATTGAGCATTCCACTGTATAGACAAAAAACATTTCTCAAAATACCTTGTATGTTCCACAGAAGAAAGAATTTGAACTATACCTTTAATGCCCTGCCCACAGTGAAATCGTATTGATTCAAAATCATTCTTTTCATAAATGTACATTAAACATAAAAATATTTTCTGAATGGCACAGTACAATGACTGTCCATGGAAATTTGAACCTATTTAGAACGTGCAAGCTAATAAGCTAATAAGAAGTGTTGTTATTGAAAACTAAAAGCAAAAATATTTAAAAGAAAAACTTTTTTATGTCTTGCACACAAGAAGACACAAAGAAGTGTTGTTATTGTAAACTAAAACTAAAACTATTAAAAATTATTTTTGTTAAATGAAATAAACCTGAAATAAGGTATAAATATTAGATGAAAAAATGTAACTTTAAAAACTAAGAAAATTAGAAATGTTGCCTTGGCAACTAATTGAAATAAACTAAGTTTAAGTACTAAAATTACTAAAACTAAAACAAAAATAAAACTGAGAAAAGCACACAAGAAACTGATTAAAACTTAAAATAAAATTAAAATGAAAACTGAATGTAAAATGATAAAAACTAATAAAATCATAAAAATAAAGGCTAATTAAAAATAACTACAAGGATACTATAATAGTATATAAAAATACTAAAATATCAGTGAAGAGAAGTGATGAAAACAAGCATATGCTGACACAGCTACTATAAGTAGGCAAACATTTATTAGATGCTTTTATCCAAAGCAACGCACAATTCACTTGTCAGGTTAAGTGGCTTTCTTTAAGGACACAATAGTGGTAACTAATGGGTCACCCCTCTTGGGGTTTGAAGCTACAACCTAGCCAGACCATTGTTTTAAACTGCTGAATTAAAGCACACCCTCATGATCATTAAGAACAAACAGCAGCTTTGCGTGCCGCGTCCACGCCTTTAAGTCATAAATTATGCCTCTTTAGTCATTAGGCTGAAGAAGCATGAATGCAGAATTATTCCTCAGCAAGAAATGGATTTGCATAGAAGTTGAGGAGGAAGCTTTTATCATGTCGTGCAAGATTCAGATCAACATTTGACGGCAGCGGTGCTGGAACCCAGGGCGATTTTGTGTGTGTGTGTGTGTATGCTTGAGTGTTTTGCTTATTCATGCATGCATGTGACATTTCATGAGAAGCCGGTTTACATCAGTGCCTGTCTGTGGCCAAACAGCATTTCCTGTCTGCGGGTTGGCAATTCAATATCACATTTTCACAAGCCCAATAACCTCCTTTGCGATTTTGGAAAGACAAGGTCATAAAAGGTGACATCTAAAGTTTGAGAGCGAGAGCTAATGGATGTCATGATGTGTCGTAAGCAGTTGCTGATCCCTGTCATTTATGACACTCCCTCTTGTGCGCCGTGCGGGACAGAGTGTGTCTGTTTGTGTTTGCTTAACCCTGTACTGCATAGTGTCACCCTCAGGCAATATAAAATCTTTTTGAAAGCAGTTGTTTACTAGATGTTTTAATCCAAAGTGACACACTCATTACATGGACAGTCTTTCTGAGGCGATCTGGGGTTTAGTGTCATGTACAAGAACTCAATGGTGATTGCTAATGACTTGCTCTTTTTTTCTATTTTTGCTTGTGATAATATACAAGGACGTGTACTACAAAGACAGACAAATAGACTGAATAAGTGAACTTCTATAAACCCACAAATTGTTTTTACATGATGCAAGTTCAAAAAGCTTTTAACTTTTTTTTTGTTTGATCAAACTTGTTTATCAGTTTTTGATCAAACTGACAATGTTATACAGAATAATTTCTAATCAAAATAGCATCAAAATAAGTTGTATATACTAATTGACCCTTCGCAGGGAGCTTGACTGACAGGCAAGCTGACCAATCATAACACCGCATCTGCATTTTGTCTGACAAACAAATCAGACAGGAGAGTAGATTAATTTTGGTGGACTTAAACTGGAAAAAATGGTGTGGATTGATGTCTTTCTGAGGTTTAAATAAAATACCTTCTGATGTTCATTCATGTTTATTTCATGCTTTAAGTAAATATGAAAAGACGATCAGTTCATGTGTTGCTTGAACTGAGGCAATACAGTGATCTGTCACGACACGTTAAAGAGCCACAAAACAGTATTTATTGTTTGAATTTCTTTTTAAAAAATCACAAAATTTGAAAGCTAAGACTTTGTTTCATAACTAAAGTAACCTGCTGGCATGTTGCCAGTTTCCTCTTTGCTTCAAGATGTATTTTTCACTGCGTGAGAACATGATAGTATGAGAGAGACATGGCTTGTCGGACATAGCAACCGTAAACAAGGGGACGGGTCTTTGCGAAGGGTCAATTGAAATGGAAGAAGCTTTACAGAAGACACTAACCTTAGTGTCAGGGTAAGAACTAATCACCCTAATAGTGACTTGAACATACAACTTACAAAAAAATGTAAGCAAAAACACTACATAGAACCAAAACAACTTTTAATTATAAATAACAAATATTTATGTCATCATAACAACTCATGCTTTAACCAAAAACACAAATTATTCAAGTGCATCATCAGCCTGTTTATTTGGACCCTCATCACCAAACTTGACATTGTAGGTTTTGGTGTTTAATATTTCAACTATTAAGTTGCTCATACTAAATTGCCTCAAAATTGACTGCAGTCTAGACAATTTTAAGCAGGGGAAAGTATTATTTTTATTATATGAGCATGATGGGATTATCCATGCTAAGGGTTGTGATGGACCGGTAAAGGTTCCAAGCTTATTTTTAGTCCCAATTCATCCCTGAACTGTTTTGACCACACAATGAGATATACTTGACTTTTTGAAGAATAATGAAATTGTGCAAATGTACATGAATACTAAAGGCGTATGGCAGGTGCATACAGTTTCTCTGGCTTTGTAAAAATGGAAAAGGATGGAGCTAGAATGTTTGAGTGTTATGAGTGTCATTTAACTATGGCCGTTTTTTTTAATGTTTTTTTTTGTAAAGTGCATGCAAGCATGTTTGTGTATATTTAGGTGAAGTACACTTACTGTATTGTTTGAATAAAAGTGACTGCTGAATGAAAAATTGTAATGTAAATATGAAGGTGTGTTACAAAATTAATGAGTACTGAATAGTACAGTGTAAACATCATGTTGCATACAAAAACGTGTATTAACCTCCTCCATAAAGTATTTACTTCAATTTACAGCACACAGGGAGCATTCAAAGGGGTCGAGGGATTTTCTCAGAGCTACAACAGTAATTGAGCTAAGGCAGATTGCAATAACTTACCGAATCTGAAGATTGAAGAATGAAGACTGAAGATTGAATCTGCGATTGCTATTGCACAATCCCATGCATTTTAGAAGCGTGCATGTACGCTCGTCTTTGTGTGTACATTCATTGATTTACATGCAAAGTGTTTCTTTAAGCAAGTATATGTGTGCATGTGTGAATGTTTACCAGTCTCAGGGGCCTTTAAGTGTGCTGCATAAATGTTTTTAAATAAGGGTTCTGTATGAGTGTGGGTAAGTGTTCGTGCGTGTGTTTGAGAGATGAAAGCGAGAGCAAAGGTAAATTAGAAGGGCTTGCAGTATCATCATTTTCCCACAGGGTAGTTTCATCTGCTGAGGGAACCACTTAGTTCTCTCACTTCACTCTGTGCTATACGGTTTAATTTGAAGTTTAAAAATTACTTGTTACAATATTTACTTTCATTATGATTTATTTTTTATTTTTTTTGCACTGGCAGAATAGTTGTCTGTACATTGCATTTAACACACCAAATTCCTTTTATCTGTGCAAAATCTGCTATAATTGTAGACTTTTGTTGTGTTCAGTCAGAGATCCATGATCTGATTTGACTGAATATTACGTAATGCATGTGATAAACCAAAGTGCAAGGTGATAGTGTACAAACAAAGGAAAAGCAGCACACAGTTGCGTTATGCTATTACAGGACTCAAAGTAACTGATATCTGTGTATTGATTCATGATTTATGAACATCACCATGAGTATTTTTTTAATACTCATCACCATTAGTATTTTTTATTTTTTTTGGTGCAGAATACCTTTATTTTTATATTTAGGATGTAGCAAATTCAGTGTGTGTGTTTGTGTGTTAGCTGCTTTTTGATATCTTTGACAGGTTTGTCAAGTTGCTGTGTAAAGCAAGAGCGCTGTAAGGCAAGGTGAAGGGAACTCAAGCTCAGAGTCACTCAGCACAGATACGGTGCTTCGACTGGTTCACGGCTGGAAAATCAAACCTGAACATTGTTCTCAAAGGTTTCAAAACCAGTTCCCACACACTTTATTGTGCTGTATTTTTTGTGCTTTGCAATCTTTCACCACTTTTCAATGACAAGCTCCCCCCCCCCTCAACAAGTAAAGGTATAATGCACCTAAATGCTACATAGATATATTATTTACAGTACCATTCAAAATTTGTTTTATTTGTAAAATTTGCTTTTAATGTTTTTGAAAGAAATCTCATATGCTCACCAAGGCTAAATTTATTTTCTTAAAACTACATTAAAACAGTAATATTGTGAAATATTATTACAATTTACAATAAAAGATTTCTATTTTAGTGTTAAATTTAATTTATTCCTGTGATGGCAAAGTTGAATTTTTTAGCAGCTATTACTTATTGATTTTTTTTTTAAATAAATGTATTATCAATGTTGAAAACAGTTATACTGCTTAATATTGTGTAAACTGTTATTCATTGGAATACAAATCAATAATATTCAAAAGAACACCATTTATTTGAAATAGAAATCTTTTGTAATATAATGTTTTATAATATTATTTGTAATATAAATGTATTTACTGTGACTTTTAAACAATTAAATGTTGTCTTGTTGAATAAAATAGTATACCATGGGTGTTTTAAATTTAGAGTTGATATCCTTTATGTAAATTATGGTATTTTATGTAAATTTATGTGGCGGTTTGGTGCTGTCACTCTAATTAAGATTGGTTATTAATTTAACAACCCTATTTGTTTCAGTGCCTTAAAATATGCCTCTGAATTAAGTTATATAATTAGATTAATATGAATTTAAATAGATATTGCCCCCTTGAGTAACTTTCAAATGAGTTAGCCTCTTCTATGCTATACAGTATATGTTAGTAGAGAGCAGTGTAACTAACTTGACTGTGAGTGAACTACTACATTAAATCACAAGTAGCTTGTTGCAAAGTAGCCTGAAATTGACCATGACATATTTATTTTCCTCACAAATAATATTCTATATTCCAAAAGGGGTTACAACTCCCATTACATTTCTGCAGCAGTTTTCAACCAGACTCCCTCCCTGCAACCCTTCTGGATAATGCATTCGACAAATTGACGACAAGATCGCTCTCAACTTGGCCAAGTGTTTATGTTATCAACCACCTCAGTCCACCATCTGCTGGGACACCAGCCACACATCCCCCATAATTCCCTGTGCAGATGTGGCCATAAGGAGCAAGCTCATCCCAATCTCTCCATGTAATCCCTCTGCAGCCCATTCATACCAGAGAGAGGTTGCACAATGACCAATAGACTTGGCTTTCATCAGTTTGGTTCTTTTCTTTTATTCAGGTCAATGGTGAAGCATGTTCTCACACAGTACAATCACACTGCATGGAACGTCTTATTATGGCAGGAGGATTAAATCGCACATCGTCAAATCAAGTGAAAACAAGCACAGATAACAATAATACATTCGAACCAGGTCTCGTTAATACTTTCCCCTTTTGCCAGTAACCTTTATCTTAATCGGAATTCCTGCTGCGTTTTACTTGCTGATCATTTGTTGAAGAAAATATATGGTTTCAGAGTCATGCACATTTCCTGGCAGAGTAATAACCCCAAAGTCATGAATGACATTTAATGTTTGAAAGATAAGAGGTGAACACAGATTGAAACTGATTACTGACTGACCGCACGCTGTCACCGTTCACTTTGAAAAAGCTAAATATCTCTGCGGAATCTGCATGAAGTGCTTTTTTTAAGTTTGTACTTTATCTTGCTGTGCTGGAAGCTCTTCGCTCATTAAAGCTCTGTTGACGTTAAATTTAAATTAGGATGCTCTCAGAATCTTATTTGGTTCGATATGACAAAATGATTTGGTATATCAGATACTTACTGTCAAAGCATTAACATTTGGCACTTTGATTAAATATATGGATTTTTTCATATTTCATGTGAATGTTCAAGTGTAAGGCAGAAGTTCTGAATTGAAAATGACTAAAATATGTGATGCATACTTATTTATACAACATATATACAACAGAGTCACAAAATTGTACAAAATGTCTTCAATAAATAGTCATGGATCATAAACAGTCCATAAACAAATCGATTTAAAATTTACTTCATTTAATTTTGAATATAAATTGTGAGTTAAATATTTCTTATTAATAATAATAATAGTGTTCTGAAATGGATCACAACATCAGAAATAAACAACCAAGGCTCGCTGGAAATATGTAACTGCCTACATTTCTACATACTGCATAAACTCATCTATACATAACACAATTCACTGCAGTTTCCAGGTGAAATGAACACTAGAGACAGTAAAACAATAACTTTCTTTTCTTTTCACACAAATTATGATTATGGGGCAGATTATTGATGAATAAAAGGCTTGTTTTTAAACGGTTCCTTCTACAATACTATGCAATGGCCTCAAAACACTTTTATCATACGGCATGATTTGCAAACTAATATGTTTTAACATTTGCATCACATAATTTGCTCCATTTGAATAGCTTTTCTGACATAGTAAACTTGCTCGGTAGCTCACCTGGTACAGCATTGCATTTGCGATGCAGAGTATTCGGGTACAAGTCCTGTAAAACACAAGTCATGACACTCCACAAAAGAGCTCAAAGCTTTGAAGCTAAAATGGCATGGTTGCTTCAGCAAATGTGTTTTTCTCACATTTGCCTTTCTTAACATTATCGGTAGGGTTTAGCGTAGGTGGTACATTCATTTCAAATGCAATGGAGCATTTTTGCGCCACTCACCCGACATTTCATTTCTAAATTGCCATGTTACAAACAATGTAATAAAGCATTAGCTCATTCATGTTCAGCTGTTTCAGAGAAAATTAAACTTGCTAGACAGAATATTTTATTTTGAAACTGCTGTAAGACATGCTACAAGCAATGCAATATCATTTTGCAATTATTTCGTACCCACAGGAATGTCATTTTCATGGTGCTGTACTGTTTAATAAACCTGCATCTCCAATGGAGAAAAAAATGAAATGGTTATAGCGCTGCTTGTAGACGTGTCACCTGAACAATTCAGTAAAATGTACCCAAAGCAACATGTTTTAAGTTTTTCCAGAAATTTAGGCACTCACAAATTTCCAATGAGCCAAGGTTGAAAATAAAACAAGCACCCTGAGTTGTACATAATGGTTTTGTAACATTAAAAAAGTCAAGTGTTCACAGTTCAAAACATATAAATTTGCTTCATGCATCCATGACGTTTCCTTCTGAACAGTGATTGGCTGAAAACAAAAGTCACTCATTGTTATTGATGGCTGGTGAGGGTTTGCTCCTCATCCCATCTGTGGCAGCCCTGGAGGTCTCAGTCACAAACCTCCGAGGAATCCACACCGATGTCATGATCCGCACATACTCCTTTCGGAAGTTCTGATTGAGGAGTCCATAAATGATGGCGTTGAGGCAACTGTTGAAATAGGCCATAAAGTAGCTGACCACAAAGAGCCACTCTGGAATATGTGGAGCCATGAGCTCTGGATCGATGGCCACCACGAGACCGATTAGATTGAGTGGAGCCCAGCAGATTGCAAATAAAACGAACACCACGAACATGGTGACGAAGTTGCGCAGGTCGCTGGGTCTCACCCTTGAGCGTTCCTCGCTCTTCACCTTCCTCCTCACCTGTATCACCAGAACCCAAATCCTCAGGTAGCAGAAGGTCACCACCGCGATGGGCACCAGAAAGTGAACCACCACCACCACCACAGTGTACGAGCTGCTGGCAGTCTGTGTGAAGGTGCAGGAGTAAACGCGAGGGTCATAACTCAGCGAACCCACGGAGAAGTTGGGAAGAATGGCGAGCACAGTGAGCGCCCAGATCAAGGCCACTAACAGCAGCGTGTTACGGAAGCTGTAGAGACGTCCGTAGGCAAAACTGTGACAGATGTAGCAGTAACGGTTGATGGCGATGCCAGTGATGTTGAAAACCGAGCCGATCACACTCAGGCCCATTAGGAATCCGCTGACTTTACACTGGGTTTGCCCCAGAGACCAGCCGTCATGGAAGATCGCGTACAAGACCAGCGGGTAGGGATAGAAAGCCACCACCAGGTCAGCGAAGGCCAAACTGACAACAAACACGTTGCCTGTGCGAAACAGAGCGAGAGAAAGAGAGCTTGTTAATAATCTCATTTCTACTAGCACAGATTGATGTTGATGCGACAGCACAGTTTGTTATGCCTACTGTGACAAAATCGAAAAATGTACTACTTACACCTGCTCCTGGTGCCCCTCTGTTCTGTAAAGTTTATTTCCAACCTATTTCAGCTCACCTGGCCTGTGATTTTTCAAGTGATCCTGAAGAGCTTGCTTAGCTGGTTCAGGTGTGTTTGATTAGGGTTGGAGCTAAACTTTGCAGGACAGTGGATCTCAGAAGCAAAGTTGAAGACCTAGGTTGTATTATGTGAATAAAATTAATTAAAAAAAAAGTTGATGTTGTTGTTTTTACATTTACAATTTGACACTGTGGCCATATCAAAAGTTTGTATTATTCCGTGAACAAATCAATCAATAAATAAATTATATATATTTTACAAATTTGTAGATATGACTAAACTAACATCTGATTACCATTATGAATTACTGTGTTTTGGTGTATACTTCTGCGTTTACACTACACTACCATTCACAAGCTTGTGGTAATTTATATATATATATATATATATATATATATATATATATATATA
>NW_015542477.1:92406-102120 GCF_001515605.1 Sinocyclocheilus anshuiensis
TTATTCAACAAGGATGCATTAAAAAAGTGACAAGTCACACACACACACACTCACAGACACACACACATACATTTTTTTCAGGATTCTTTGATTAATAGAAAGATATAGAATAAAATATAATAATCATTATATTCAATATCAATCACCGCTTCCACAAAAATATAAAGCAGCACATTGTTTTTAATATTGAAGATTTCTTGAGCAGCCAATCAGCATATTTGAATGATTTGTAAAGAATCATGTGACACTGAAAACTGGAGTAATGGATGCTGAAAATTCAGCTTTGCCAACACAAGAATAAATAAAATTTTGAAATATATTAAAATATAAAACAGGCCTTTAAATTGTAATCATATATGTCAATATTACTGTAATTTTCATTAAATAAATGCAACTTTGTAAGCATTAAAGGTTTCAAAAACATTCAAAAAATTGCAGACAATAAACTTTTGAAAGGTAGTGTACTCTGACCCTACCCTTCTTTTTATTTTGCATGTTAAACTTTTCTGTTGTCACGAAAATGATGTCAGCTGTACATGAAAATCATGTGTTAATGATGCCTGTAAGTACATTTATGTTGACTGCAATAAAAAAAACACCTTTTCACAGTATACCTGTCACTTTTGCTGCCCGGCTTCCTGCCTTTGCTCTTCCAATCATGTTGTATGCCTTTTAAATTGAATATAGGGCTAAACTCATGTGAACGACAAGCTGAGAACCCGCAAGCAAATAAGAGAGGAAACAAGAATCAAGACTGACAAAGCTACAGTGAAAAGAAAACACAAAGAATGAATCACATCAACTTCAAAAGCAGGATCCCCAGGGAGTGTGAAGCCTTTGATTACACTGTGACAGCAGAAAACACATCGCTCCGTAAAACAATGCGCTCTCTTCTAGCCTCTGCCCTCTCAGATTAATCTCATGCATGGTCTGCTGTGTTAAAAGTTGTTATGTCGACCAATCCATTTACTCACTTTCTCATGTTAAACAGTCACTGCTTACAGCCGATGTAGAAACAGCTGACTGAGTCATCTAATTAGTCCAGATAGCCCTTCATTCCGTGTTACCAGTAGCAAATATCTGCATACAGATACATTTGCTTCAGATATATTTAAAGTGCAATTTTTGTGTTTTTCCAGTTGATTTCCCATCAGAATGATGAAAGTGGAAGGAAGTGGAAAGTTGAATCTCACAAAAAACATGTCCAGCTCACATTTTACCCCAAAATTACAAGTGAAAAATGTATTTAG
The DNA here is from genome assembly GCF_001515605.1 of Sinocyclocheilus anshuiensis. NCBI lineage: Eukaryota > Metazoa > Chordata > Actinopteri > Cypriniformes > Cyprinidae > Sinocyclocheilus > Sinocyclocheilus anshuiensis. Next base: position 93,657 of record NW_015542477.1, read on the forward strand.
CATAAAATAACAAGTCTATTTTTAGAATCAATAAGATTTCTTGAAATATATTATACACTGTATATAATACTAATACTAATAAAATTTGTCATTAAAAGCAGCATAAAACTTACATGATCTATAACTAGTGTAAAATACATTAAATATGCTAAGACATAAAAATTTGCTTTGTATTATGGTAATGATAATTCTGGGAAACATGTGCTTAATTATAACTTCGCTTAATAAAAACAAATCTTTATGGTGCTAAAAATAAGATAAATTTTCTTTATGCACAATATTCTTATTTTTTCTTTTTGGAGTGAAATGTGATTTTGACATATTCTTGCCAAGTTTCAAGAGACTCACCTTTAAAAGAATAAGAAATTATTGTATCAAAGTCATGAGTGGTGAACAGCTTCAATGAGGCACACATTTTCCCCTCATCGCCTACAGCTTTTTAGACATCCAGACCATTTTAACATTCAGTCAGTGTCTTTCCCCCTCCCAGCCCTAAGACTCTGGATGAAACGTGAGGGCCATAAATGTAAGGACCCCCATTAATCAGATTTTCCTGTTGAAAGTGAAGCAAAACATTTCACTTGGATTTTGTCAGATATCACCAACAGCAATGCATATACAAATCAAAAATGCTTGCTTTTACAAAAAAATTAGAAGGGGGGAGGTGTTTTCCCCCCATCCTTTTCAGCAAATGCCAAAAAGTATTCCCGGTACCTCTCAGCATGACATTAGAGAGATCATAACCCAATATTCTCTGCTGTTCATCACAGTGGCCTTTAAAAAGGATCCAAAAACCTAAAAACTGTTTCAGTCTGTCATGTTGAAACAACACTGACTTTACTCTTTTCAGCTATTCCCTTTTCTTAGCTTTATTCAGAGGATAAAGCTAGAGTCTATGAACTGATAAACACAATTACCCTGACCTACCTGAGCCCAACCTTTCTTCTCTGAGCTTTCTTCTCTTTTCTTTAGACTTTTATCCCCAGACACTATAATTCAACCAGAGATGAAGCACATTCAAGGTCATAGCGCTGCTCTGTAAATGAATGTATCGTGAAGTAAAGCACAGCGTCAGCTGCTATAAATGGCATTTTTTTGTGTTCACATATGTGAAGAAACCAACCTGTGTGTAACACGTATATTTTTAAAATCTCTTAAGCCACTTAATGTTTGAACTTCACTATATCCTAATCCTCTTACAAAAGGTTATTTTTTTAGTAATGCCTTTGGTCATAATAAAAGCTCCTGTTTGAATTCATATTTATTTATTTACCTTTATATAACTCATCTCTGCATATTTAAGCATTATCAAGAGATAATTATGCAGAATATTAATGTGGTTTCAGACAAAGCTAAATGAGTAAATGATGCCCAATGACCAAGAACAATAATTGCAGATCTACAATACAGCATAAGAATAAAATTAAGGATAATATATTAATGTGTACACATAATAATATATTATATATATAATATATTAATAATATATTAATGTGTTCCGCTTTTGATACTGTTTCTCATGATTTACTAATTTCCCACCTCTCTGATGTGGGTATTTCTGGTGTTGTTCTTTCCAGGTTTTCTTCTTATCTCTCTGACAGACAGTTTTACATCTCAGTGCAGGATTTTCGATCCCCTACTGTCCATTTGAAGCAAGGTGTCCCCCAGGGATCTGTTCTTGGCCCACTATTATTATCATTATTTACATACTACCTCTGCATCCAATCTTGTACCAACATGGTTTTAATTACCACTTATATGCTGATGACATTCAAATTTACTCTATATGTAGGCCCACTCTATCCACCCAAATTGACAAAATCTCTACTTGTGTACATGAAATACAAAACTGGCTAACCTAAAAAAAATTTAACTAAACATGGACAAAACCGAGATCATTATTGTTGGAACCCCGTCACTCACTAGAAGCATTCCTAATGACTTTTCTTCTGAGATAGCTGGTACTAGACCATCTTGTACTGTTAAAAATCTAGGTGTTATTTTCGATTCATCTCTCTCCTTTCAAGCCCATATTAACTCTGTTACCAAGTCTGCATCCTTTCAATTATGTTTCATTGCCAAGCTCTGCTGTTTTATTAGTTTTAAAGATGCTGAAACCATTATCCATGCTTTTGGATCATTCAGTGTTGCTGCACCCAAACTTTGGAACTCTCTTCTCCCATCTCTCCACTGTCAATAATATTCTTACATTTAAATCACTTCTTAAAACTCACCTGTTCTCTGAATGTTATCATTTATAAGTTATGTCCTACATCTTTTTGTTTTCTGAATGTTACCATTCTCATTTGTGCTGTGTTTTCTCATTGTGTTATATTTTGTTTTTCACTTGTGCTTATGTTTGTCATGTTTGATGTTCTTCTTTTCAAATTGTATCTTCACTGTAAAGCAACCTTGAGCACTGGAAAGGCACTATATAAATAAAAATTATTATTATTATTAGTAGTAGTAGTAGTATTACACAGCATTTTTTGCAGGCTCTAACTCACTCTGACTTAAATATCAAAATATGACAACTACAAAAGCTGACAATGAGAACCTAATGAGTAATGAGCCTGTGTTTGATTACTGTGTGTATGTGTGTGCGTGACAGAGAAAGACACACAGAAATCTAATCTGATGTGAATACATGCACGTGATGTGAATAAAGTCTAGGTGAAGTAAGAATAGAAAGAAATCTAAATTGCCATTCAGCTGTGCTCATACACCTCACCATACTCAAGATCATGCACCAGGGTTCCCAGACCTTTTTATCAAAAATTTTCCATGATTTTCTACGACTTTGTCCATTTGTTGTAGCTGATGGAGGCTTTCTGATCTGAGCATAACCTAGGTGATAGAGATTGTATACATTTCCTGATAATGAAAGGTTAAAGTGAAAAGCTTTGTAAGAAACAAATCTATCATTAAAGCATTTCAACTTTAAACTGTCGCTTCTAGCCAAAATAGTCCGTGATCTATAATAATGCTTCCTCCAGTGAAAATGTCCATCCCCAGTTGTGCATATTTCTTTCCAATTCAGACAATACATCTTTTTCACAGGAGAAAGCAATTATTATGATAAATATTGGATTTGTTTTTACAAAAATGCAGCTTTTCACTTCATAAGATGTTAACTGATGAACTTGTGTGGTTGTGTGGATTATTATGATGATTACTTATGGATTATGATGATGTTTTATCAGCTGTTCAGACTCTCATTCTGATGGCACTCATTCACTGCAGAAGATCCATTGGTGAGCAATTGATATAATGCTAGATTTCTCCAAATCTGTTCCGATGAAGAAACAAACTCCTCTTGGATGTGTGAGTACATTTTCAGCAAACTTTCATTTTAAGGTGAACTATTCCTTTAATAGCACATGAATGTCACATATTGAGATATGAAGAGGAAGAGTGAGAAAAGAAAGGCAAATAAGGACAAGAAGATGTCTTCGTTATTAAAATTGTTACAGTGTAATGAAAAACCTCACAGAGGAAGCTGGGGGAAAGTTCTGGAGGGAGAACAGGAGGCGAGGGTTCTTATTCCATGTCTAAGGCTCATTATAAAAGTACTTGAACAGGGTCAGACTGGGTTATGAAACCCTCAGAGTACAGTATAAAATGATACGTATATGCCATGCGTACCTGTCAAAGACTTTAAGCGCAAAAAAGAAGAGCTACAGCTGTAAGACACACAGACACTTCTGCTTCAACATACCCACAAGACAAGTGGCCTTTTTTGCTTTTCCTTGCGGATCTGGACAACCTTTGCAATTTTGTGAAGCCATGCCAAGCACAATAATACATCTTGACCCTGCATTTTCCAAGGATTTCTGATTTCTGATTGTGTCCAGGTAGTGCATCCAGCGAGGTACAGAATCTCTTGGGAATGAATGACCACAGGGATCAACAGAATAAAAGTAAATAAGAGCCAGTATGGTGCACTAGTGGGTCCTTTCATATAAATGCCTATTTGACCTTTTCTTTACAAGAAATGAAATCAATACTGTGATTAATTCACTGTATAAAAAAACTGTAGAGTTTTAATCATAAACATAATAATAAAATTGAACCTTGGGAAAATTAAAAGGGCAGTATATCTAGAGAATGTAGACAGAAAATGAAGCCAAATCATCAGCAGAAATCCATGCTGATACACAGTAAGTCTTTAGACTTTAACTGTTTCATTGCGCTGTCCATGATGCTGAAGTCAAACACACCAAGGGCCAGTTTTACTAACAGCTTGCGCCAGCGCAAACCGTCTTTTGGCATTAAAATTGTACTGTCAGGTTTTACTAAAGACGCGCAGTGATGAATTAGCGCTGAAAAGGCGTGGACACAGTTATTATTGCGCTTGACCTTATTGAATATGCATTTACAGGAGTTTCCCTTTCAGACACAAAATTTATGGGAGGAGAGTATTCAAATGAATCACGCAACACGTTTTACAAACATTTGCGCTTGTCAAATTACTGGCATTTGTGCCATTATTTAACGCCCAAAAAAAGCATGTCTTAAACTATTTTGTGCTTGAAATGGCTGCAATTATTGTTGCTAGAAGGAGGCACCGCAGAGAACAGAGAGCACGTGGTAGAAGGGAGAGCATTTTTTCCAGCTGTATGAATTTATTTTGAATGCCAGAAGAACACATTATCCGAGCATATCATTTGCCAAAACATGTTATTTTTAATTTTCTTCAGGAAATAAAAGACGTCTTGGAACCCTCAACTAGGAGTCACACAATACCAGGTCTATCAAAGCTTCTAGCAAACCTTCATTTTTTGTCCTCCGGTTCTTTTCAGCGTGGCTTCTTTATTTCTTTATTTGCGACTACGCTAATTTGCGCTGTGCTTGGTATATTGCGTTGGTCGATATGTAAATGAGATGTTGCGTCTGTGTTCTTTAATTTGCGCGTTGTTAGTAAATCACCCGCAGGAATTTCCCCTCCCATCTGCGCTGTTTTGGAATTGCGCTCTCACACTAATTTGTCCTGTTTAGTAAAACTGGCCCTAAATATACACTAACATTCAAACGTTTTTAATGTTTTAACTTGTTTCAAGTCTCTTATGCTCACCCAGGCTGCATTTATTTGATCAAAAATTCAATACAAATTGTAATATTGTGAAATATTATTACAATTTAAAATAACTGGTTTCTATTTTAATATATTATAAAATATAATTTATTACTCTGATGACAAAGTAGAATTTTCAGCATCATTAGTCAAGTCTTCAGTGTCACATGATCCTTCAAATCATTCTAATTTGCTGATTTGGTGCTCAAGAAACAATTGTTATTATTACTGATAACTTTGCAAACGGTTGTGCTGCTATTTTTGTGGAATGATATGCATTTTTTCAGGATTCTTTGAATAATAAAAGACAAGAACAGCATTTATTTAAAATAGAAACCTTTTGTAACAATCTAAAGGTCTTTGCTGTCATGTCTGATAAATTTAATACATCCTTGTTAAATAACAGTTTTAATTTCTTTAAAAAATATATTTATCTAACTGACCCCAAACTTTAGAACGGTAGTGTATTACTCCAGATGTTATACAAGAAAGTAAGCTAATTGGAAGGAGAAAGAGGTGAGAAGGATTGACTTGTGCTCTGACTTGTTCCGTGTTCCTCTCATTAACCCCCTGGGGTCGACAGTTCCGCCAGCGGAACTTTTTGCAGATTTGAATGATGACAGCCCCAGAGGGTTAAACCCAAAAAGAAAAACCTAACTTTGAATGATTTTGCCCAAAATAAAACTTCTTGGTCTTTCAGAGAGTGAAAGGTGATCCAATGCGTAATTAGAGGAGATTGCACTTCTGATGGAAGCCCTTGTTCTTGCTAAGTGTGGCTTATGGTTCACTTTGAGCTCAATTCCACTTAAGTTCAAAAGTGTAATTATTAATGGAGGAGGATGACCTTGAGGAACTTCACATGCAGCCTAATTTATGTGCTCATTAGCACGGCATCTGCGGTGTTGCTCATAATTGATAAAAGCTGATACCACATGGAGACCCCTCGACTGCATATGATTAAGGATCAAGACAAAAAAAAAATCAGAAAATGAATTTAGAGCCTTGGTGTTGACAAAATATTATTGACAGCGATTATATTATTGATATGATTGGTCCTTTACAATATACATATAAACATACTATTATATGTTCATCATTATTGATGAAATTACAGTAATAAAGACAGGAGGAGGCATGATGCAGACCAGATTCAAACCTGGATTACCTACCGTTTTCATATGTCATAAGTATGTGCAATATATGAAAAATAAAATAGATAAAACTCATGTAAAAAAAATTAATAAAATAAAAAATTATATATATATATATATATATATATATGAGCAATATCACACTCGTGAGATATGGCTGTATATCAGCATGGCTGTGATTCAGCCGTAGGTAATCACAGCATGCCTATATACAGCCATATCTCATGTCTACGAGTGTGATATTGCGTTTATATAACAGTTGGATGGCACGAGTGTGTAAATACATTAAAAAAAATAACAACGGAGTGTCTTTAAAAGCATGCTTTTGTGCAGAATTACATTCCTTCCGCCACGGATTCAAATCTAAAGTTGACAGTTTAACAGCTGAGCCCAAGCCTAATAATTTGGAATTACTAATTCCAAAACGTCTCTTTAGAACTAGTAACGAAGGAACGTTGAGTTTCTTCATTAAAAGCTTATTGTATTACTGTATTAAAAACAGTGTATTATGTATAGTTAGAGTATTATGAGAGACTGACTGAGTGATCGTGATTACCTGCATCTGATGCAGCATTAATTTTTCAGATCAATCTCATACTCACAATTTGTTTGAATATCCGATAGGCTCGTACTATCCTTTTATCTGTTAAGGGTGATTTCTAATGACAGTGCTGCACAGTGCATTTGTTGGCTATGCGTACAAGCTGGTTTTGAAAGAAAAATGTACTTCCTTGTTCAAAACTGCACTTTCGTATTTTTCAATTTAAAAGTCTTTACTGCTGACTGTCTCTTGTCACCATCTAACGGTGGAACAATTCAACTAAAATCACCATTAAGAACACACACCGTTTACCAATACTAAATACTACTATTATTTATATAAAATATTACTGAATAATAATATTTAATAAACAACAACAGCCATCATAAAAGTTGCTAGGCAATTCAGTCAAAAGTACAAAGGCAGCGCACTGATATATAGCATTGAAGTTACATAAACATGATGAAATTTTGCCAAAATTTGCTCTGGAACAAATAATAGATTAAAGGGATAGTTCACCCAAAAATGAAAATTCTGTCATTAATTACGCACCCTCGTGTTGTTCCAAACCCGTAAGACCTTTGTTCATCTTCGGAACACAATTTAAGATATTTTGGATGAAATCTGAGGGCTCTATGACCCTCCCATAGACAGCAAGGGTACTACCATGGTCAAGGCCCAGAAAAGTACCAAGATGATCGACAAAGTAGTCCATGTGACATCAGTGGTTCAACTGTAATGTTACGAAGCTACGAGAATACTTTTTTTGCACAAAGAAAACAAAAATAACGACATCACTTGTGGATGCGCATTCACGACAGTACCATGTGAGCGTGTGGCGGCGCCGGCACTGACCCAGATCCGGCATGATGACATTGAACACATACGCCGTGCCTTGTTTACACTCAGGCCCAGTAGCGCCATACGTATGTGTTCAACGTCATCACGCTGGATCTGGGTCAGCGCCGGCGCCGCCACACGCTCGCGTCATGTTACGAAAATGTGGAATAAAGTTATTATTTTTGTTTCATTTTGATCATCTTGGTACTTTTCTGTGCCTTGAACATGGTAGTTCCCTTGCTGTCTATGGGAGGGTCAGAGAGCCCACAGATTTCATCAAGAATTTAAAGAATTGTGTTGTGCGAAGATGAACGAAGGTCTTACGGGTTTGGAACAACACTCTATTTGGCTGTTGGCTATTGCAACTTTTGGGATATGCAGATGAATTTTCATTTTTGGGTGAAATATCCCTTTAATGAAACCAAAGACAGATTTACCCAAAACAAATTATATCTCATGTTTAACCACTATAGAAACATCAGAGCCAGAGGTAAATTCAAGAAGATCTGACTGAGGTGAGGCGCTCTCTGCGGGTTCATGAGCGCCGAACGGCTGCTGACGCTCTGGAGCTCACGTCTCCGAAAACGTCGAAGCAAATATTCAAATAGACGTTATCTTTATTAACAAACCACATATTTGAAGTCCAAACAAGTACATTCTCAACTAAAATGCTTTTAAAACTACATTCCGTGACACAAAACAGTATTTTTTTTTAATTATAGTGGATTTGGGCACCTGCAATGCCACTCGCTGTGAGAAATACTGCAACTTCTACAAGCGGAGTGATACAAACGGTGAAACGGCTGTTGGAGTTCTGTTAGACTCTAATATCAACATTCTTATCAGCCACTCAGATTC
>NW_015542477.1:102140-105432 GCF_001515605.1 Sinocyclocheilus anshuiensis
AAATTTTTTTCAAAAAAAAAAAAAAAAAAAAAAAAAAAAAAATATATATATATATATATATATATATATATAAGTGTGTGTGTGTGTGTGTGTGTGTTTGTATATACATATATATATATATATATACATATATTATTTTATTTTATTTTTTATATAAAATTGTTTCCATTTAGATGTTAGTGGGTGAGCTGTAGAAAATTTAAATATTGGTTCAGTGCAGTAAGCAACAAGAATGATCTTCTTTATTACTTAAAGGGGTCATATGATGCTGCTAAAAAGAACATTATTTTGTGTATTTGGTGTAATGAAATGTGTGGTATGTTGGGGCGTGTTAGAACGAGCCGTTTTAGGTAGGTGTGGCTGACTCTAAACTTTTATAAAGAATATCTCTTTGGATTTGAGACTTTAGTCTTTGCAACTTTACAGATCTTCTTTATGCACCAAGAGCTTGTAACACTCCAAAGAGAAAGGAAAAATTGAAATCGCATCATATGACCCCTTTAAAGGTTACTTCCTGATTCAAGAGAGAAAAAAATGATCTGTCTTTGATCACAACCTTTTATCATTTCAAAGGTTTTTATCAGTGAAGAGCTTAACATTAAATGTGTAGTTTAAATGTTTAAAGTATAAGCCTTGATCATGAAAGGTTAAAGCACTTATCCATATTAACCCTGTTGCGTATTATACTCACTCCAACAATTAAATTTTTAATTTTTAAAATTTAATATATTACAACATGCATCAGGGTGAAGGACTCGGATCAAGGCAAATTACTGAGGAACCACTTTTCTGTTCCTTTGGAGTGATATATTCACAAGGTCATTTCATACTAGGTCAAATATGGAAATCACATTATAAGGCTATTGCAACTTTTGGGATATGCAGATGAGGATGGTGACATGTTTTTGTTGTATTTTTACGGATTGCAAATTATGGCAGGGGTCCAGTCCTTGGGAATATGAGAACTAGAAATGATGAAAAACTGGACTAAGGCCCAAAAAGAGCGGCACCAAGGGCTAATCTTAATTGGTACCCGGAAGCATGCATTCTCAGTAGCACCAAATGACAAGCACTACTATTGTGCCCTTGAGCCATGGCCACTGCAGCTTCAAAAAGCTGCCCTCACTTCCAAAGGATGTAATGTCCTGTAATACCATTTCAACATGCTGCTTATTTCATGACCAATTAATAAAATATATTTATTGACATGAACTGGCATGAAAGAACTGTAGTTGAATTATTATTTGTATTATTATCGGGGTACTCTTGTGAACGTGTGTCGACTGATATAGAAGAGAAGAAATTATTGAATAAAGTCATTATATTTGTTTTCTTCTTTTTAATGATGTCTTTACTACCTTTCTGGGCCTTGAACGTGGTAGTTCCGTTGCTGTCTATGCAGGGTCAAAAAGCTCTCAGATTTCATAAAAAATATCTTAATTTGTGTTCCAAACATGAATGAAGGTCTTACGGGTTTGGAACAACATGAGGGTGAGTAATTAATGACAGAATTTTCATTTTTGGGTGAACTATCCCTTTAAAGTATGTGCTATACAAAAAGCTCCCATCGCATACAAAAGCTTGCCCTTTCTGAACTGGAATTTGTTGTTTTCCTCTCAAAGTATAACTGCTGCTTGAGTGCACGTCATTCTGCCAACACAAATCGAAAAAGACTATATCCCACCTGTATGAAACCACACCGGCTTCTCTACAATCCACCCTGTGATCAGTCAGCCCACTCTGAACCTCAGCGTTCCTTCCAGCCAAACACTATTACATCATTCAGCCCTCTGAATAGCCACATAAAAACAGTATCCTCGTTGAAGGCCTCCGTCAAAATGTCAACATGTTGACCTTTGACTCCTTCAAAGTGAATCAGATGAGTCATGGAGTAATGTAAATAAAATGTCTCAGATTGTGTTATGTAACAGCAGCATAGTTCAACTTAGACTGTGTTGAAAGCTTTGGTAGGATGATATATGTTACATTGAGTTTGCTTAATTTTTCTATTTTTTCAGAACAGTGTGGATTTTTATTTCATGCTGATGTTGAAGTAAAGCTTTAAAGGGTTTAAAATGCTTGAGGCATGCAATCTTTGATCAGATCAAAATTGGGGTTCATGAAATTCAGATTGTGCGCCTCAGCCCCCAATTCCCAATGATCAAATGATTCAGTCCAGAGCTTTGCATTATTATCACTGGTTGTAGGGTGTAGAACGATGGATTTCATTAAACTAACGTGATCAGATAATGCCTCAATGTACGCATACATAAATGGATCTCAAAAATCTTGCAGCACTTTTTTTGCTGGGTCTCTGGTTTGTGAAATCAGGAAAGATGGGTTTGAAGATCATGGTGATGCCTCAGCCTGTCTGTCCAGGGTTTTGCTGTTTTATATCGTGCCAAGGTACAGTCAGCATGCAGCATGTAAAAGAGAACATTTGCCTAGAGAGCAAAGTTTGCCAAGCTATGCAACCTTTCAGATTTTATTTAGTTCAGTGTCATTTACCATGCTTTTTTATGGGTGAATTTTTACGACATTTCCACAAAAAAAAAAAAAAAATGTATTGGTTGAAAGAGGGAGGGGGTAAAAAGCATAAAAAAGACTGTGAGTGGTTCCAGGACAACTGTTATTGTCACTGCAACTATCCAACTGCAAGACCTTTGGTTTAAAGTGCCTCCTGAATGATACATCCTGAGACAACAACATCATGGTCCACTGAGAATCAAGGACGCATCTGTTAAATTGGACGGAAACAGAAAGGGTGGACATATTTTTGTTTCATGCATTCAAATCCAAGCATCTTTCGAAAAGTTTAAAGGGGACATAACAAACACAGTTTCACCCAATCTCATGTTAATCTTGAGTACCTATAGAGTAGTACTGCATCCTTCATATCTCCAAAAAGTCTTTAGTTTTATCATATTTATAAAAGAAAAATACAGCTTTATGATCCTCTCCGGAAACAGCCGAGCTCCTGGAGGCGTGCCGTGGGCGGAGCTAAAGAGCGACGAGCACTTGAGCTCCGACTGCCAACAAAACACAGACATTTGATGCAGTTTCACATACCGCCTGCAGTTCTGAATCATGACCGGGATCTTTTATAGCTGGGAACGCTACATCCTTCAGTATCAAACGATGTGCTAATCCAGCGTCGAACTGGGCCTTGTTTATAAAACGTTCATCAACAAACACGCTTGTGAAACTGCGTTGCTGCTCCGGAAAAACAAACTGTATCCACTGTTTACATAACGCTGGGTTCTTTAGGAAGCTGAACAAAGTTATCTTTCCC
>NW_015542477.1:105680-105986 GCF_001515605.1 Sinocyclocheilus anshuiensis
CGCTTCTGGTAGAAATGCCCATATAAGGAGTTCCACCCTCGTTTACGTCATGAAGAGCCATGATCGAAAAAAACTCTCAGAAACTTGTACTAACCCGGAAGTAAGATTTTTAGCACATAAATACTCATACAACGTCATACGTCCAAATTGTTTTTTGAAATTTTGTCCATGCTTAGCATGAGAATCCAACTCTTTAACAGTGTAAACAACTCTGAATGTATGAAACAGCATTGTACCCCCCCCTTTAATATAACTCTGATTGTATTTGTCTGAAAGAAGAAAGTCATATACACATAGGATGACTTG
>NW_015542477.1:106201-111077 GCF_001515605.1 Sinocyclocheilus anshuiensis
CGATCATGGCTCTTCCGGGAGAAATGCCCATATAAGGAGTTCCACCCTCATTTACGTCATGAAGAGCCATGATCGAAAAAAACTCTCAGAAACTTGTACTAACCCGGAAGTAAGATTTTTAGCACATAAATACTCATACAACGTCATACGTCCAAATTGTTTTTTGAAATTTTGTCCATGCTTAGCATGAGAATCCAACACTCTAACAGTGTAAACAACTCTGAATGCATGAAACAGCATTGTAACCCCCCCCCCCTTTAAAAGAGGCTGCCGTCCTGAGAACAGACAGGCGGAGACAAACAGTTACTGCTGTGAACCTATCATCAAGTAAACCTGAAAGCAAAGCCGAAACCCTGTCTCCTATTTGAAACTGCGGTAGAGCGAAACAAGAACTGAATACAAACGCTTCGAGATTTTCTTTTTCTACCTGTTAAATTTCAAATGCCTCCCTGAGCAATGGCATTTGCTGGTACATCAGTAAGGGAAAGACAGGAAAGAAAAAAAAAAGAAAAGTGAAAGAAGGAATAAAGGACACCAGCAAAGTTCTATTACAGTGGTGAATTCACTCGTGACAGGCTCTCCTGGTGACACTATAGCTCAACCGGGCTGAATGAATTGAAGAGAATTATGAGATATTCTAAACCATTTGGCAAAACAAGTCAAATTCAATCAGGCAGATACAAGCACTCTTCATAGGGGGTGTAATAGGAAAAATCACTTAACATTTACTGTGTCATTCATGTGATGAACTACGTTTTCATGCCCCCATACAATGCTCAAAAGGTCAGTCATTTTTTATGTTTTTGAAAGACGTCACTTATGCTCACCATATTATTAGATGAGATAATTTATTAGATCAAAATACAAACGATATCATGAAATATTATTACAATTTAAAATAACTGTTTTCTATTTTAATATGTTTTAAAAATTTAAATGTACATTTTTTAAATAATTCTATTTCAAAAATCTTTTTAATTAAAATGTATTTGGTAAAGCTGAATTTTCAGCAGTTACATGATCCTTCAGAAATCATTCTAATATGTTGATTTCTTGCTAAAAAAAATATTTCTTATTATCAACATCAATGCTAAAAACAGGTGTGCTGCTTAATATTTTTGTGGAAGCTGTGACCATTTTTTTCTGTATACCTTGATAAACATAAAATTCAAACAAATAGCATTTATTTGAAATAGAAATCTTTTGAAACACTGAAAAAGACATTTAAGACGTAGGCTAATGTATAATCAAATGAATGTGTCCTTACAAAATAAAAATATGAAAATCTAATAAAATAATCTCACTGAACACAAACTTTTGAACAGTAGCATTTGACAAAATATAATGAATAAAATTAGATTTTTAAAACTCATTTGATAAAAGTTTATTTATCAAAATATTACACATAATATTAACTGAAAATGTTTGTGACTTCAAATCATCTCACTACTGTTGCCAGTACTGTTGTCTCTGGCTCCTGTTCGACTTCTGACATAAAAAAGTCAATTTATTAATAAATATTCCAAACAAGTCTTCTTTATTTACCTTTCTCCTTTTTGAGCAAAACATGTTTATCTGAGAAAAGTGACAGTGATCATATACAGTTGCATAAAGCAATGGAAAAAGCAGTGGATTCTGTAATATTTTGTGGACTTCGCTGGTTTCGCTAAAACGATCCATGCTGTCCTGATAATCAAAATTTCAAAAGATGCATGGTCAATAAATATCACAATTTACTCAACATCCTCATGTGAAGTTACCCAACCCTATCTGTATTTCCGGTTAGATATTCTGCTCAATTTTTGCTACTGTGTAAATAAGTTATGTTTAAATGCCTGACCTTGGGAAAAATATTATTTATGTAAGGCTGGTACACTATTTTATAAATATAATTCAAACTACAACTCAAGTATATTCATTTTTTTCCAAGTTCTAAAGCTCAAAAAGTACTGCATAACAGAAACATACTGTTCTTGTTCAAAACAATAGAACAAGAGCAAGGTTGACTTCTTGTTCTCAAGAAAAATCTCTGAAAAGCACAGCAAATCATCTGCTACATTATGATCTTAAAGGCCTTGTGTTTAAAATCCTCGGTACTGACTTTCTTTAAAGTGCCTAAAAAATCCATGTGTTGCATGTCTCAGAGTAGACCTTAACCATGTTAAACTGTGATGCTTCTGGAAACAGTTTTACTGCCCTGTGAGGAGGGTCTCTAGGCACTAAATAACAGCAGGTGGGCTGTTCTCTTTTTCTCTCTGAGCACAGTTCATACAGACTTTAGTCTGCAATGTGCATCAAACCCACAGCTTTCTAGCTCAATTGCTCAAGGGTCCAACATGACAGTTACATAAGTTTCTTCTAAATGATTACAAAGCATTCAAGACAGATATAGAAAGGATTTAGATTCGAATTAATGATCCATTGCTGTCCGTGGTGCTGAACTGGGTCAGACACATGCAATGGAGTCACATTATCATCTTCATGATTGTCTCTGAGGACACAGGATGTAGAATGTGCCAACTGCTGATGTTGCTGGTGGCGATCTTTCTTTGAATGCCTCTGTTCTTCCTCTATTTCCTACTTCCTCTAAATGTCAGACAAACAAACACCCATCCGTTTTGCTATTGGTGTTAATTTCAATGGTCTCCCTGCATGTGTCTGTTTGCATGACAGGCAGAGGTGTTTCCACATTTGTGCAGGACATGAACACCCTGGCAGGGGGTGAGGACAGCAGTTCACTTTCACAAGGCTCAAAAGCCAAGACGAGAAAAATCAAGGAGAAATTCAAAATCGCTCAAAGACTCGAAGAGAGAGAGAAAAAGCAGATACACCTTATATGGGAAGCACCACAGACACTGAAAGGCTTTGACAACTCTGCGGATGGACACTGACCCGATTTTAACCAGAGTTTAATCACACATAGCCCTGAGGCTGAGAGAAAAGCAAGAGTGCACATAATTCCCCTAGAACACAAACAGAACAAGAATCAAACAGAATATTTCTCCAAAGATTTCTAAAAGCAATAGTTTACTCATAAATGAAAAACATCCACCTTCATGCTGCATCAAACCTATTTTTTGTTGAAAGCAAAAACAAGATTTTAAATAATATTCATGCTGTTCTTTTCTATACAATGAATATTTAAAATGACCAGGAACATTATGTTGCTTTTAATGTTTAAGAAATCTTCTGCTCTCGACATAAGAATGTAAGTTATAGTACTTTGAGACAATGTCAGGGTGAGTTAATGCTGACAGTTTTCCATGAATATGAATTTGAACCTCAAATCTCTCACTTAATCTAAACCTACAGCTAATGCCATGCCAGTCAAAGTCATTTACCAATCACTAATCGTCTCCAAAGTCTTGGCTTCAAGCCCACTAAAGTCTTTTTTTATGACCTAAAGCAAAATTACAAGACTACACTTCCCTAATCACAGAACAGAAACACTCTTTATGGTCTCCTGTGGTTTACAATTCCATTTTCACCACACACATACATCAGTGAACACAAATGCGTGCTGACGGTAGCGCTGACCACTGTAACGTCCATACTCATGTGGCACAGCAGGGCCTGCCAGGAATCTGACAGCAGGAGGACTTCACTTGGCACTCACCCCCTTTCTAGAAACACTATTACATAACCACACAGGGGACAGTGCAAGGGAGAGTGGCCAACGAACAGTGATACTCTAGAAGCCCTGGCTGCCATGTGCCTTCAACTGTCAGCTGTTTGGAGTATTGCTGAAATAAATAATTCAACCAAAATTTAGCTGAAAATATATTCACTCTCAGGGCATAGATATAAATGAGGAAACAGGGAACAGATTTGGAGAAATTTAACATTACATCACTTGCACACCAATGGATCCTCTGTAGTGAATGGGTGCTGTCAGAATAAGAGTCCAAACAGCTGATAAAAACATCACAATATTCCACAAGTATGCATACAACTCCAGCCAATAATCCAACCTGGTCTCATAAAAATACGTACCTCTGGGTACTTTTCAGCAACACCATTTTTACGTACCTTACTGCATGTTTCGCTGCAGTTTCAAAGAGAAATGTCCACTGAGTGGCGCTAAAACACAGGTTCAATACGTGAACCCTGGCACGTTTTAATTACGTTGATATAGGTACGTATTGCTGTGTTTTTATTATGTTGCTTTAGGTACGTATTGCGGCGGTTCAGAATTAAAATATCTGGGGACTGTCGCTAAAAGTTAATGCTCTATCGTGTTGGAAATATGACCGACACCAAACCCAACCCTAAACCTACCCCATAGTGTTAACAAATGCAAAACTGATATAAAAACGCATTTGTTGATGCAACCGTGCCATTTGAATTTCCTTATATGCAGATTTGAACTGTTTTGTCGCACCGTAGTTACACGGGATTCAACGGAGCTCCTCACATCTCAAGTACTACCGAACAAACCAACCGTCGATGAAAACCCATAGATATGAAGCTGGATTTGTACGATGCTAACATTCAAAAGCATCAGTTTTCAAATCTCCCAGCATATTAAAATTGTTTTGAAGTCATAACGTAATATTCTTGAAGTAACTGTGAGAAAATTATGCTTTATTAATCAAAACTCTGTAAATTTGTGTAAAAAGGAATAAAAAGTGTTGGAGTTTTACTGCCACTAGCCCTCTGATGCATCGTGGTCACTACAGTGGACAGCTATTTGGAAGCCATTTTGAACCATTTAAGATGTAGCATCATGTCCCAACCACCAACTGGCGAACCCCCAAAGTGTTGTCTACGATTCCATTTAATTGTTGTCTTTTTATCTATTTTTTTGTTTTGAGATATTGCATAATATATTCAAAATGGCGGCAGGAAAAGGGGATGCACCATGTACCTCTGCAAT
>NW_015542477.1:112962-135211 GCF_001515605.1 Sinocyclocheilus anshuiensis
GGATCTCTAACAGAACAGCCATAAAAATCGTATTTGTGTCTGGAGAAATGTCAACTGCATGCTTGAAACACTGCACCAGGGCATTGGGCGTAATGAAAAAATAAAGGGAAACTGCTCTTTGTACTTACTGCATACATGGATGCAGTGAAAGACAATCAATACCAAACCTCCTTATGAACTGAGCTTTGGGTGGGCGGTGGATAAACACTGAAGTGTAGTATTGTCAACTGCATCATGGCAGAGATTTGGGAGGCCAGGATTGTCTTCAACCTGCTCTCATAAAAATACGTACCTCTGGGTACTTTTCAGCAACACCATTTTTACGTACCTTACTGCATGTTTCGCTGCAGTTTCAAAGAGAAATGTCCACTGAGTGGCGCTAAAACACAGGTTCAATACGTGAACCCTGGCACGTTTTAATTACGTTGATATAGGTACGTATTGCTGTGTTTTTATTATGTTGCTTTAGGTACGTATTGCGGCGGTTCAGAATTAAAATATCTGGGGACTGTCGCTAAAAGTTAATGCTCTATCGTGTTGGAAATATGACCGACACCAAACCCAACCCTAAACCTACCCCATAGTGTTAACAAATGCAAAACTGATATAAAAACGCATTTGTTGATGCAACCGTGCCATTTGAATTTCCTTATATGCAGATTTGAACTGTTTTGTCGCACCGTAGTTACACGGGATTCAACGGAGCTCCTCACATCTCAAGTACTACCGAACAAACCAACCGTCGATGAAAACCCATAGATATGAAGCTGGATTTGTACGATGCTAACATTCAAAAGCATCAGTTTTCAAATCTCCCAGCATATTAAAATTGTTTTGAAGTCATAACGTAATATTCTTGAAGTAACTGTGAGAAAATTATGCTTTATTAATCAAAACTCTGTAAATTTGTGTAAAAAGGAATAAAAAGTGTTGGAGTTTTACTGCCACTAGCCCTCTGATGCATCGTGGTCACTACAGTGGACAGCTATTTGGAAGCCATTTTGAACCATTTAAGATGTAGCATCATGTCCCAACCACCAACTGGCGAACCCCCAAAGTGTTGTCTACGATTCCATTTGTGATTTAATAATTCATGCATCAGAGGGCTAGTGTTAATTTCTTTTGGAAACTGCAGTGATATGCACTTATTGGTACGCATTTCGCGTCTCGCGAAAAAGTGCCCCCAGGTACGTTTTTGCCATGAGATCAGGTAGCAATAATCAATTATCAAGCTGTGACACGAAAAGCTGTTTATCCATTATCCACAATAAAAGCCCATCCCATGTTGTCCTCTCAAAATCCACAGACACATTTGTTTAGAACAGCATGTTTTCAGTTGTAAACGGTGCTTGACCTGTGCATATTTCTCTCCTGACTCAGATAGAGATGACTTTTTCACTGGAGAAAGCAATATTATGGATAGAAGACTCATATTTTAGCCAGAATCAATGGTTTTGAAGTTAAAAACGTCTTAATAATGAATTTGTTTAGTAAAAATATGCAGCTTTTTATTTTATGTTAATTAGATGTGGATTGTTGTGATGCTTTTATCAGCTGTTTTGACTCTCATTCTGACGGCACCCATTTACTGCAGAGGATCCACTGGTGAATATATGTAATGTTAATTTCTCCAAATCTGATTGGATGAACAAACAAACTCATCTACATCTTGAATGGCCTGAAGATTAGTTCATTTTCAGCAAATTTAAATTTGTAGATGAACTATTCCTCAAATGTGAACTCGACATGGAAGTTTGACTAATAAAGCATGGCATCTGTTCTACATAACAAAAATGGAGAAGCAAAAGACATGGAGAGAAGAGTCTTTTTATACAGTCTCTTTCATACCCACCCTCTCATCAGAATGTGATTCGTTATCGTAAAAGACTGAGATTTTTACCAGTCATAAATCTTTTATGTCCGCACTTCACATGCACGGGGTGATTACGCGGTGAATCTGCAAACGGGATTCTGGGAACATACGATTTTACTTCCGAATACACTTTGGCAGAATCGTTTGGAGAACGAGTCTTTCAGTTTCTGTCGTTTCTCAGCTCTCTGCCCTTGTTAGTTCACACAGCACACACCACTAAAGATCCGTGTGGCATTCCTTGCTGCTTTAATGCTTCTTTGGGTGTTAGTGACAGTGTTATTGCTTGCGTGAGATGCCTGATTGGCCCTGGTAATGACAAAGGGCTGAAAGACGAAGGAATATATTCTCCTCCTTCACAGAAAATCCACTCAGGCGAGAGGCGAGAAGACAGAGGCAGTCGCCACGGCCATCAGGGGGGGTGGACCATGCACAAAATCTGACAGCATTCATACTCATTCTAATGAGCCGTTGATGCCACCTTCATGTGCTTGAATTGCTTTGGAGGGGGAGGGCAGAGAGAGTCAGGAGTGTCTATCAGACACAGGCTGATATAAGACTGTCAGTGCGCCTTTGAAACAGACAGGTCTGACTCTTGCTCAATGCGAAAAAGCATGAGCTTTGAAGTACGCTCTTGTGCGAGCGCTCTCCACGTTTATGTCCCTGCAGATGCACAAACTGTCAAGGGGTTCTGAATGCAGTCCCAATCAACTGCATCAGCGGTGTGTGGAATAACCTCACAAACATACGTACACATATTGTCACAGGCA
This sequence comes from Sinocyclocheilus anshuiensis, assembly GCF_001515605.1. Classification (NCBI taxonomy): domain Eukaryota; kingdom Metazoa; phylum Chordata; class Actinopteri; order Cypriniformes; family Cyprinidae; genus Sinocyclocheilus; species Sinocyclocheilus anshuiensis. The sequence continues at coordinate 115,603 of NW_015542477.1, forward strand.
CTGAAAGAGATGAAATCTGTCTCTCCTCTGAATCCCTCAGTGTCACACATCACAAGTACAACCACAGTTGCACCACAGAGTGACATCATAGTTCAACAGTTGTTCCCAAAAACACTTTTTAGACAGGATTATGTGTAAAAACACAATGCATTGTTAGGGGTCATTCAAGTGGGTAATTAGATTTAACATCAATTTAAAATCATCAAACACATCCATTTACAATTAAATAAAGGGTCTAATAAGGCTCAGGAGGGTGCCAGATTTCACTGATGTACACGTCCAATTATGCCAAACTACAGTCAAAAGTATTTGAAGCCCATACTGCTGAGAGCGATAAGCCGCTGTAAATTTTTCATGACATGGTCAAGGTGAAGTGAACTTAACACTACCAAAAGCTCAGACTTAAAAATGCTGAAACAAGGAGTTTCTCCACAAAAACGAACTTGTGAGTGACAAAAAATTTTTATATGGTTGCTGGAAGCCTCAATTTCGTTATGCATGAACATATTCAGTACTAAAATGTTGCATTTGAATTCAAACAAACTTTCAGCTGTTGATTAAATTGCATACTTTAAAAAAAGGCTGACTTTTGCTGTTTGGTTGGAATGGTTACATAAAATGTTTGCCAAATTCAAACCATTTTCTTGTTATTGCTATAAAGTAATCCTTCACTAAACACTATGATGTTGGTAAACAAGTCAATAAGTCAAAAGTGAGATAAATAGTTACACTTAAATGTGAACAGTTTACATTTAGCTCAAAACTCTTAAACCACACAGGCAAATATGTGTAGAGATAGAAGAGTAGAAGGGCGTTTTTTCACCATGCATAATTTACACCTAAGGCAGCATGTCAAAGGAGATTCTTGTCAAGTAAAGGGGAAACAAGTCGACTAATTACTTCATTCAGTACATTATTCATTATCTGTATCCCCATTCAACACTTGAGCCTAATGGCACGTAAAGCGCTACATCAATGAACAGCGCGCGAATGTAGTGCGCATAGTCCAGCCAGATAAATGAAAGCTCACCAGCATTTCTCAGTTTCCGATTCCTGAACACCGAAATTATGACTAACAGGTTACCCAAAATATCCACCACAGTGGTGAAGATCAGCACGCTGGCCAGCACCGCTATTGCCCAGGCGGGGCGCGCGCTCGAACCCAACGCGCGACCGACGTGCCCCAAATCTGTGCTGTTCGTCAGAAAAGCGATATTGTCTGGCATCCCGGACCAACTTGTTCTCTGAGGTTTGGTTTGTTAAAAGTTATTCACGCGACCTGTGGAAGTAAAGAGAAAAAACGTAAGAACGTACTGCGCATGTTAAACAAAACGCATTTGTACTTGAACAGATTGTATGATTTATTTCTATTTGTATTTTCCATACTTGTAAAAAGCGAGTCATTCCAGATGGCTTAAAGCAGAAGTTGTGAACAGTTGAGCCATAAATGTCTTTCGCCTCTGGTTGATCCACGCTCCTCTCATCCCTCTCTCAAGAAATACGAGATAGAGTCCGTCTCAACATCTTTTCAGCACCTCAAACTCTTTTCTGTCTTGTAGTTCAGTTGTTTGTCTAGCACAAATGTTCAGCTTGCTTCCCCCTCACCTTAAAACTGCTAAGGAACTGGAAAGTCTTGGCGCCGTGTTGCCCCATGGCGACCGTTACGTTCGCTCCAAGTTATTTTGTAAAGCAGCTGCTCGGAATTGTAAATCCAGCGCGTGATCAGAGGGGAATCTGGCCAGATGATTGGCTCGCGCTCAGAGCTGAGACAAATCACACACTGCGCAGCGCATCTTTTATTTGCGCGGGAGTTGTCATAACAACCCCTGCGCGCTTCTAACCTGAGGCACAAGGGTGGATGTGCTTACACCTCGTGTGTGTGTAATATATTTGTATAAAAGGTGAGTTTTGTCAGGTAACCAAAATGTACTAAACGTGGTGACATCTAAAAGAAATTACGGTTTTTGAGGAAAACATTCCAGGATTTTTCTCCATAAAACATGAACACCTTGGATGACATGGGGGTAAGTCATTGGATCGGCACTGTCCACATGAAATCAGTATTTACAATATTGTAAGGTGAACAATTAGTTAATCCACTAGAAAAAATAGTTTGTCTTGGTAATCTTAATCAAAATATGATCATTTGCTTCCACTCTGGAATGGCATTCCTTCTCTGATGACATCAGTTTGACTGATTGGGCGTTGGCTTGAGCAAAATATGCTTAACCACGCCCCTCCAACCGTTAGTTTGCTGCAAGTGAGAGGTGGAGAGGAGGAGCAAAAATAAAACCACACCCTCTATTCAATATTCCGTTTCAGTTGGAAATACGTCACCATACTGAAATAAAGTAAACATGAACACCTTGGATGACATGGGGGTAAGTCATTTGTTAGGACATTTTTGTTCTTGAAGTGAACTAATCCTTTAGGGTCCGCATGCAGAGCTGATCCTCCCTATACACAAAATACGCAAGCTGCGTAGGGCCCCCGAAACACCAGGGGGCCCCCTTGCTCTCAGAGATGATTTAATTTTAGTTTATTCAGTTGGAAATACGTCACCATACTGAAATAAAGTCGGCAGCAACTTCTGTTTCATGTGGACTTTAAATGGACATGCCTTAAAGTATAGCCTATGAGGTCAAGGTGCTAATTATTATTATTATTTTATTTATTTATTTTTTTTACATCACAAAGGACATTAAAACAAAATTGAACCCCAAATAAGTCACACTCAGAGCTGCAAATAGTACTCAGTTACTCAGTACTCAGTTACTGATTCCATATTACTTGACAAAAATTGTAGTTAGTAACCCATTACATTACACATTTTAGGTAATATAATCAGACTACTTTCTGATTACTTTTAGATTACTTTTGACTTTTAAATAGGCAATATTAGGTGAAAGAGGTTCAGATGACAGAAAAGTTTAGGAATGTCTGCATTACATGTACTGTAAATAAGAAATAATGTGAATTTGTGCATTTTAATCTGTTTGAAAGACAAAAGCCTTCCAAAGATATAGTAACACATGGTTAAATAATCCACTGAAAGATAATTCAAATGAAAATTAATGTGTTCATCAGTAGTTGATGCAACGTTGAAACACTTCTTAAACCTGAAATGATTTTTGTAAATTTTGTGGTCAAATGCTGTGTACCACCTGACTAGTGACTGGTTTTTGTGTGAATGTCCACAAAACTGGAAGTCTTTCTGAGTGTAGGCCTATACTGTATAATTGTTAGGCTATTTTAGAAAGGAACATTTAAAAGATGAAAGAGACGAATTAGAGAGAATCAATAAATTATGAATAATTTATTGTTATTGCATGAATGATATGTAATCATGTAATCAATAAAAATGTAACTAGTCTGATTACGAGAATTTTTAAATGTACTTATTTAATCTAATTACAAGTACATAATTTTTTGAATCTGATTACGTAATCCAGATTACATGTAATCAGTTACTACCCAGCTCTGGTCATACTATTGCATGTCAGAGATGATTTAATTTAAGTTTCGTTTTTGAATTTGGCCAGCGGTTATGAAAACATGAATGATAATTTCAAGTGAGTAATGCGGTGCGCTAGTTGAAAAACTAGTTGAAAGCGTAAAGAGACACTGTTTCTCAAGCGCTTTCCGCGAGCGTGATTCGAGATCAGTTACTACCCAGCTCTGGTCATACTATTGCATGAACGGGTAAAACATGTATTTATTAATAGGGTAGATGGAAAAATACCATGTCAAAATAGCATATCTCTAAAACTACTTTCTATCTAATCAATAAATTCAGTTCAGCTGAATGAAGAAAAAAAAACTCTTGAACTGAATGTTGTTGACTGAATGTTGTCTGCTAAAATGTACACTCTATGACAACATATTTTAAAAGGAATAGCACTAAAAAAGTTACAACAATGATTACTAGTCAGAAAACTGAACAAACCTGAAATCATAGCTCGCGTTTTTATTTTTTTATTTTTTTTTACCGGTAGTCAATTATATGGGGGTTAAAGTTACTTTTGTAACTATAGCAACAGTAGGGCAGGTGCATTTTCTTTCAGCATCATCATTAGTTGGTTGAAAGCAAAAATGTTGCATACATGTTGATGGAAGTATCACAGGGAAAAAAGCTTACTGAATTATAATATTTAAGAAAGAGGTGCATAATAATGTTAAATAAATTATACAAATACAATTCATGTTGTAATGAATGACGCACTCACAAATGCATTGTTTGTTCTGTGTGAATAGTTCAGTTGGGTAATGAATAATAGTGATTTTATATTATTTATATTTTTACTTTTTACTTTTGTGCTACTTTACTTTACTTTAGTCATTTTGTATTTCATTGACTTGTGAAGACAACATCAGGTATAATTTTACTCTTAAGTGAAGAAGTCAACTGAGGAGCAGTTGACAAATACATAATACTTGTGAGGTAGACTGCCACATAAGAAGGAACATCACCATAGAGTCATAACATGAATCATAAAAATCATTTTCAAGAATCCTCCCACCACCTCAGTTCTTACCTCACCCACAAAAGGCTGTGTGTCCAAGAGTGCCACAGGGATTACTTATTTTTACAATATAAAACACCCCCCCAAAAAGCTAGCATTTTAGCACTTCTGGTTCCTTTGTCCAGAAGTCAGTCAATGGAAAGTAATTTTGTGGATAAATGCCTGATGTAAGGTTTGCAGTTAACACAAGCTCAAAATATGTTTATGTTTTATTCTGACAACTATTATGTGATTTTTAAAGCACTTGTCTTGAAATAGGCGGTTGCTAACAAGTGGTTAAATGAGACTACAGAGAATGTCTGAAATGGTCCGTAAGCAAATTTGCAGGCTCCAGCTTCTCCACTTCCAGAGGTCCTGCACCAGCCAATCAGCTGCCATTTGTGACATCTTTGGGTCAAATCATACTTGTTTAATTATTAGCTGTTCATTATAGATAATCATCATAAAATATCACTGACAGGCATGACAGTCTGACACGGCAAAAGCATGTTATTTCCCTCTGTCCCTCTTCAACCCTACAGAGTTCAGTAATACTGGAAGGAAGCATGTGTAATTACTCTGCACTGATCTAAGCCTTCTCACCCATGGACACTCGGGTCTGTTGAAAATATCCTCAGGGTATTTTTCTTCATCATTCCCACTACAAAGTAGCATAAAGACTTGAATTGAGACAGCTCGGCAAGTGGTATATTCAAAGAAAATGTGGGAAGCTTGAAGAGTGTCTGAACTGTGCTCTATACTTCAGTCTTCACAAGCTGTTAAAATAGAGAAAACAAGGCAGTTCTTGCGTATGAAATTTGCAGACGTAACACATAAAGCAATTGTTTCTGCTGTGTTTGCAACAGTGCCGTGCCTTTCAACTCACCACAAGCATCTGTTGGAGACTTTTTCACACTGTAATGTATTAATTAAGCATTTTATCGCATAAACACCAAGGGTTGGCTGCACTACCTATGTTTTTTCAGCATAATCATCAATTGTTTTTAAGCACAACCCCTAGAGACTGAGGAAATGCATTGGATAATAGGGATGATTAGACTCAGTGTTCTCAAGCTGAATCACACTGGTACATGGATATCCATCACTGCAGGATATCAGTTTAATGGGAAGACTGCTATCTGTAGAGGACTTAAACACAAGAGCAGAAAACATGTGCTCTGATCCCATTTACACTAATCAAAAAAGAAAGAGAGATAGATTTTTTTTTTCCCAAAGAGAATTTTATATCTCGTCATGCAAAGGCTGTTTTAAATGCATACACAGGAGCTGTTCACACACTACACTGCTTTTCAATTTCAATGTTTCATTTGTTTTTGTGCTTTTCTATTGTTTTCTATGTAAACATGCACCAGATGGACACATTTGATCATTGTGCTGGGTTTTGTGTCTTTTGTATCTTGCACATTACATTATTCTAAAAGCACGGTGTTCAAATGAAAATAAGTTCAGCTTTTAAAAAAAGTTCTTTAGACCTTGCTTTAGTTTTAATTCCACTTCCCTGCATTTCGTGGCTTTGCATTCTACTATGCAGCTTTTTCGTTTGATAGCAACGTCTCTATGCAAACATGTTTAAATTTTTGCATGTGTCGTGTTATAAAAATGGTGTACTTTTAAAAAATGTGTCTCTGGACCTTTTGATTATTTATTCCATTACCCTGCACCTTGCATTTTTTCTGATTCTCTATGTAAAAATGCTAGTCGGACATGTTTGACCGTTTTGCTTATGGTACTTTAACATTTAAAAAATGCGTCTCTAGACATTGCAGTTTTTTCCCATTCCACTGCACTGTGTCTTATGTTTTTTTAAATGCAAAAAAACATGTTCTGCACATAAATGAGGCTTTATACTGCATGCCTTTTAGAATTTCTCACCAAACTGTAAGGCAAATGAATTGTCACTAAGCAAACAAACCCATAATAAATTCACTGTGACAAGCTCAGTGGAAAAAGATGGTGAACAAAGTGAGAAAATTGTCACTATACTAGTTGTCAAACTCTCCTGTGCACTTCAGGTGAATTGCTTATGCAGTGTGTTCAAAATGAGTCTTATACGAAGTTCCATTTCAGCTATAGGATGCTGCCTGTAGGCAGTAGAAAGCAAGGTACTTCACTATATTTTGGAACGGAGCTAAAGTGTTAGAACTGAATTCAGATCTTGACCCTCATGTTCAGTGAGCTTAGAGCTGTCGTACCTTTGAGGTAAACAGGAGTATGTAGGAAATCCATGATTGACACTAATAACCTGCCACTTATTTATAGATAGGCTGACTAAACAGGCAGATTCAGGGGGGAAAAAGTGGGAAATTGGTGTCACAGGCACTGAATCATTGCAATGCAGTTATTTTTTTCTTATATGAATCCGTAACCCAAACCTAGCCGTGAAGAGCAAATCAGGACAACTGCTTTGTGAAAGGTAATGGGCTGCTATTCATTTTTGCTCCGCAATCTCCAGGATTTTTGTCAAAAGTGCTGTTCAGAAAAGATCATTTTTATGTGAACAAACAAGTGAATGCGTACATCCTGTCATAGAACAGGACTGTGCTTTACTGGACCCATCTTGTCAATTAGTGTGTAACACTGACTGCAGGCTGTGTGCTAGTGAGAAATGAAATAAGCATAAAAAAACTTTGGTCAAATGCAAATACGATTATGCCTGGATTAATTGCCATGTATCTTACTTTGGTTATTTAAGGATACCATGGAGTCGTTTGGATTCGTTTGAATAGCTGAAGTTATTTACAAGCTGGAACATGGCTCCAAGCTAAAAGCCTATCAGACAGAAAGTGCAAAACAAAGAATAACAGAACAACATAATCCAAACTAGCCTCAAGCATGCCTTTTATATTGTCTGTGGAATTATTCATGATCTGATGATAATTTGAAACAAATAGATATTATGTAACAATTATTTATCAGCAAAGAGAATGCCATTTCCCAGCCTGAGTGCTTATAATGTAGCTTAAAAATAATCATTATCTTACACACTAACACAGCATGTCAGAGCAAGTCATTGAATCATTAATTCAACTGGGACCATTTATAAACACAGACTCTCATAGACATAATAGTTGACACTTCTGTAGCTTCATTTAGAACTGTTATGAGAACGTTTTGTGATCATTAAAGGGGTCATATGATGCAATTTCAATTTTTCCTTTCTCGTTGAAGTGTTACAAGCTCTTGGTGCATAAAGAAGATCTGTAAAGTTGCAAAGACTAAAGTCATCTGTAAAGTTGCAAAGACTATAGTCTCAAATCCAAAGAGATATTTTTTTATAAAAGTTAAGAGTCGACCACGCCAACCTAAAACGGCTCGTTCTAACACGCCCCCACATATCTACGTCACGATGTGGGAAGATTTGCATAACGCCGGCCAAATGTTCACGCAAAGAAAGAAGGCGTAACTTTTATTCTCGCTGTAGTATTGTTGCTGCCGCCATGTCGTGAAGGCGCTGTGTGTTTCGTTGTGAAAGCAAAACTACTTTGTTTGGCCTTCCAAAAGAGGATGATATCCGCGTCGTCATGCCTGGAGCGTGCTGGTCGCTGAGGAAATACATCAACTTTGTGCTGTGCATCGCCGGATCGGCTTTCACCGTGGACGAAGCAGAGTCCAGCCCGGGGTCGTCACATGTGGTTGCCGCAAGCCCGCCAGCCGCGGCATTCTCAAGCTCACCGGCCTCCTCTCACTCAGCCCGCCCGCCACCGCTCACTCTAGCCCGCCGTGTGTTTCGTTGTGAAAGCGAAACTACTTTGTTTGGTCTTCCAAAAGAGAAAATCACTAGAAATCAGTGGTTAAGTTGTATTTACAGCACTGTTCCAGAACAGTTCAACCCAAATATTCACTGGCCAATCAGAGCACACCTCGCTTTTCAGACCGATGAGCTGTGTAAAAATCAACGCGTTTCAGAAAGGCGGGGCATAGAGGAGAAAAAATAATGTACAGTATGTGGAAAATAATGTGTTTTTTGAACCTTAAACCGCATAAACACATTTCATTACACCAAATACACAACATAATATTATTTTTAGCAACATCATATGACCCCTTTAAGTGATTTGGCTTCCAGGCCAGCCATAGTTTAGCTAAATGTCACAATCTAGCATGCTTGATGATGCTAAAGTGATACGGAAAGCTGATTGGCTGTAAATGCAGAAAAACGCATTTTTTATTTCAACATGCCACCCTAAAAAAAAACAAAAAAAAACTTCCAAATCTTCAATTGTGTAATTTGACCTTCCATTATTGGTCAGTTTAGTAAGGTAAAAAATAAATGTGTGGTTTACGAAACATTTTGCGGATAATTCAACTGTCGACCGCTAACGGGAGAAGGATAGAGAGTGTGGTTCACAAACAATTCACAACGGATCTCATTCACTAATAATATTTTGTGTTTGTACGCACAGGAGAACAACGAACGAAAATATGCTTAATTCACAACACGTGTTTGTTATTAACCTCATTGTAATGTTAATGAATTTGGAGTATTCTAACAGAGCCACTGTTAGTCATTTGCATAAAACACGGCCAAACCATCTCTATATTCGGGCTTTCCCCACAACCTTCCGTCACTCTCGGCAAGCAAATACTGCTCTGTAAAGACGAGCTTGCAGCAAGAACCTCTAGCAATGTCAAGTGTGTCACCCTCAAAACCAGGTCAAACACAATAAACACCCTATATACAGACCCAGATTACAGACCTCTCATTAGCCAGCTGTGCGCGTATCTGCTGTGTTATAGAGAAACCTATAGCTAGGGCCGGATTAACAATAGGGCTAGGTGGGGCTGAAGCCCCAGGGCCCGAGCAACGAGGGGGCCCGTGATTGGCTGTGGAGTAGATTGACTGAAGCGCCAATAGCCAAAGCCCCACCACGCCCCCACTTATTAGCTCTATTATTTAGTGGAGCTTTGCCTAAATTCCATGTATTGCCATTAGATATTGAAACGTCACGTTTGAATTTGGTTTACCAATCAAATGCATTTATTCTGTATTTGACTTTTGAACGAACTGTACACGTATCTATCAGGTGATCGCTGCCACTGATGTCCGCATTCACCTCCACTCTTCACTTTGTTCTGGCATAATCTGGAAATGGTCACACAAAGAACAATCTTCGATTAGTAAAAATGTCAGCTATTCTAAAAAATTGTGAGAGAGGGGATAAAAAAAAAAAAAAAAACGTAAAAGACAAACAGCAGATAAAACAGTCAGTAAAATCCCCAGCTATCAGGTTATTTTACTAAAGATGATGATGGAGTAGAAGTTGTGAAACAGCAAGTGGACCGGGGCCGGGCACATGGAGCAGATAAAAATAGCGCCATCGTCCACACAGATTTTAGGTTAGTTTGATTATTAACTTGATGGATGACGTATTTGGCTTTTTGTGTTTGAACAAACTCTATATATTCGCTTAAGGTTTGGGAAATAACCCGGTAGAAAAATGTCAATCGTTTTGCGTGTCATGATGTAAGTTTAAACGCGTTTTAAGCATTGTGGTTTAAAAACAAATGGTTTTAAACTATTCATGGACATTAAGCAGCGGGGCAGAATTCTTGTTGGTAAATGCACGCGTTAAGACGGTTTCAGCCTGATACAGCGCCTGCCTAAACTTGAGTTCTTTTTCGCGCCTTGTGCTTAAACGTTCAAATACACATAGTTATGTGTCAAAATGCCAGTCTTTGCGAGTATCCTCGTCAACACAGTCAGTTGTGTCTTACATGAACGTTAATAAAGCATGTGTAGTAGTAGGCAATTTGAGATCCTGGAATTATATGATCTTCACCCAAAAATAGAGCAGAAGAACACCCTCAAGTTGTTCTAAACCTGTATGAATTTATTTGTTCTCCTCAACAAAACAGAAGATATTTTGAAGAATGTTCATAACCAGAAAGTTTCTGGTCCCCACTGACACCAATAGTGGTTTTGTTTGTTTGTTTGGTTACCAGTATTGTTCCAAATATATTCTTTTGCGTTCAACAGCAGAGGGAAACTCATACCAGTTTAGAACAACAACAGAATTTTCATTTTTGGGTGAACTATTCCTCTAAAATCATAGCCCCAGGGCCCAGTGAGGTCTTAATGCAGCCCTGCCTATAGCAGCTCTAGTTTACGAGTAACACAATTATAAGGCCGCCCACAGTATGTGGGCATATGTGTGGATCCTAAATTTTTCGTAAATTTAGAATACATTTTAGTAAGAAAGTTACTGGTAAATCATGATGTTTGTAAAATGCTTTATGCACCTATTTGTATACGCACTGTGAGTAAATGAGACCATTTTCTTGAATCATGTTAAATAAAATGTACCAATCTATATTCAAGTAGGCCTAATTGTATTTATTTTTGCAGAGTTATATTAAAAATCAAATGCTACATTTAATTTCATCCACATAGCCTAATCATTCATATTTCGAATGAGGAAATCATTACGAACATTAACCATGGTTTTACCACAAATAAAACCATGGTAACCACAAATTAATCATGGTTTTGCTGCACTATAACCATAGCTTAACCATGTTTTTGTAGTAAAATTGTGGATATACAAATGGTAATCAATACGCCAAAATACATGGTTACTACACTTTTACTATAATAAACCATTGTTAATTTTCATAAGGGATGCAGCCAATGAGAAACAACTGAATAGTTAATTTCTGAATCCTTCTGCTCAGCCTCCTCTAACAATCATAAAGTAATTAGCCTACCAATATAAGCATATTCACATTGACTTTGTCTTAAGTTTCCTCGAGTTTTGTTGTTGTCTGAAATGTAGGAGAAACTTTTCCCAATTATCCCCTCATAAAATGAACAATTTCCCCATTTAAACAGTCTGGGAAGATTTTCTATATAGCTACATGTGTCAGCAAAAGACAAAAAGGGAGAATTTGGCACAACTGAGTGCTCTGTAAAGTGCCTCTGTTGTCAGTACGTCTCTGTTTCTGGCGCGTGGTGTTATAAACTTGTGATGTATACCAGCAGCATCTGTTCCAAAGTGGTGTGTTTAACATCCACAGTGCCAGAACGTGAGTGTGTGTGTGTGTGTGTGTGTGTGTGTGTGTGTGTGTGTGTGTGTGTGTGTGTGTGTGTCTGTCTGGAGGCAAAGGCAGCTGTTTTTCATGGAGATGAGGCTTGGGTAGTGTGTCTAATCTGTGTATTATTCAGTAGACTGTGTGGGTATAATCACCCCTAACTCTCTCGTGTCTCCGAGCAGAAACAGGGGAACGATAATCCAGCATCTCTCACCCACTCCTTATATAACCAGCCGTCTTTCTGTCAGTCCAACGGCTTGCTCTCACTTGTTTTAAAAGTCAAAGGAAATGGTACTGAAGGAGTGTGGATTCTCTAGTGGTTGGGTATACTTAAAGATGTAAACACCAGTATTAATTCAGAGGGATTACGTCTAGTTTCATTTCCTCATAAATTATCCTCCTTGCATTCTGCGTTGCGCGTTTGATTTAGTGGAAGTCGACTCAGCTGTGAGATTGTAGCGGTTTGACCTTGTGGATCCACTGTGTTTAGGCTTAATTACCCATCAGTCTTCAGTGCTAGAATGTGATTGGCATAATTTTGGAAAGCAGTGAAATTGCTTCACTCACGAGAGAGAGAGACTATGGAAAATAGAGATAGCCTATTGTGAAGAGGTGGAAATTAAACGATTTTTAATTAAGCGATTTTGTGATCTTATTGTGAATTTGCGCAATGTCCAATAAAACACAAGTATCCAACCCAATCTCATGATAAAACCTGACTATTTTATGAGGTGGAGATTTCATATTATTTCGTACAATGTGATTAAAACGGACATGTATGATTTTAGAAAAAACCTAACCGCTAACAGCAGGTCATATATAAATTCATATAAAATAGGCAGTTATTTGCCAAAACAGTAAAATTATGGAAGACTGTTTCCACCACAAGATAAAAAGGTCACTTATTATCTTACCATTCTGACTTTTTTTCACACAAGTCAGGGTTTATATTTCATAATTATTACTTTTCTTGTGCAACTCTGAAAATAAAAATGTAAGAATTACAAGATATAAACTCTGAATTGCAATTCTGAAATGAGAAATCAGATTGTGCGATACAAGCTCGCAATTATGAGGAAAAGTCAGAATTGTCAGAAAAAGTTAAAATGACTTTTTTTCAATTTATTAATTCTATGGCAGAACCAAAAAAGTCAGAATTGCAAGATATAAACTCATAATGTGAGGCGTAAACTGGTAACTGTAAGAATAATTCAGAATTCTGAGTTAACACCATGCAGAATAGCAAGTCAGAATTGTCAGAAGAGGCAAAGGCAGCTGTTTTTCATGGAGATGAGGCTTGGGTAGTGTGTCTAATCTGTGTATTATTCAGTAGACTGTGTGGGTATAATCACCCCTAACTCTCTCGTGTCTCCGAGCAGAAACAGGGGAACGATAATCCAGCATCTCTCACCCACTCCTTATATAACCAGCCGTCTTTCTGTCAGTCCAACGGCTTGCTCTCACTTGTTTTAAAAGTCAAAGGAAATGGTACTGAAGGAGTGTGGATTCTCTAGTGGTTGGGTATACTTAAAGATGTAAACACCAGTATTAATTCAGAGGGATTACGTCTAGTTTCATTTCCTCATAAATTATCCTCCTTGCATTCTGCGTTGCGCGTTTGATTTAGTGGAAGTCGACTCAGCTGTGAGATTGTAGCGGTTTGACCTTGTGGATCCACTGTGTTTAGGCTTAATTACCCATCAGTCTTCAGTGCTAGAATGTGATTGGCATAATTTTGGAAAGCAGTGAAATTGCTTCACTCACGAGAGAGAGAGACTATGGAAAATAGAGATAGCCTATTGTGAAGAGGTGGAAATTAAACGATTTTTAATTAAGCGATTTTGTGATCTTATTGTGAATTTGCGCAATGTCCAATAAAACACAAGTATCCAACCCAATCTCATGATAAAACCTGACTATTTTATGAGGTGGAGATTTCATATTATTTCGTACAATGTGATTAAAACGGACATGTATGATTTTAGAAAAAACCTAACCGCTAACAGCAGGTCATATATAAATTCATATAAAATAGGCAGTTATTTGCCAAAACAGTAAAATTATGGAAGACTGTTTCCACCACAAGATAAAAAGGTCACTTATTATCTTACCATTCTGACTTTTTTTCACACAAGTCAGGGTTTATATTTCATAATTATTACTTTTCTTGTGCAACTCTGAAAATAAAAATGTAAGAATTACAAGATATAAACTCTGAATTGCAATTCTGAAATGAGAAATCAGATTGTGCGATACAAGCTCGCAATTATGAGGAAAAGTCAGAATTGTCAGAAAAAGTTAAAATGACTTTTTTTCAATTTATTAATTCTATGGCAGAACCAAAAAAGTCAGAATTGCAAGATATAAACTCATAATGTGAGGCGTAAACTGGTAACTGTAAGAATAATTCAGAATTCTGAGTTAACACCATGCAGAATAGCAAGTCAGAATTGTCAGAATTGTAAGAAAAAAAGTTGCATTTACTTTATTTTTTTATTCTGTGGCGGCAACAGGCTTCCATATAAAATAGTTCCGAATTGCTATGATAGTGTGTTGAAAGTATCATAGTGTGAATGCAGGTTCAGCTGGCCATGTAACCCATTTTTCTAACCTCCCACCTAACTGACTCAGGGCCAAAGTAATTTAAAAAAGATAATACACTAAATATATTTTACTGCAGTTTTGAACAGCACACTTTCAAACTTGAAAAGAAAAAGTGGTCATGCTCACTGATACACCCAGAGCATAAACACACAGAAACACAGTGTTTACAAAACCTCATCTCTGATGAAACCAATGTAATCTTGGAGAAGTCCCCATATAGAGAAAAGGCCCAGAAATGAAAGCGTCATTATGTTTCGATCATATAAGCCGGATTCCTGGAACCTTGCCCATAAACAAGCTTTGAATCATGCAATCGGATTGTGTTGTCTCCTGTACAGTTGTTTCTTTAAACGCACAAATAATGCATTTGGAAATTTGGAAAGAGTGGCCTTTTGTGCACTTCTACCACAAAAGATGGAACACAAACAATGATGTAACTACTGTATAAAAAACTGGAACATTGTGTATAACGCTGTTATCTTCAACTGTACTCTTGTGGCTTTCTGTTGTGCACAAGGAAGATTGGCTTGTGCAAAGATTTGTTTAGCTCATTATGTGTGATAACGTCAGTCTAACCGTTCAATTAAGTGTCAATCAGGAGGATTTTAATAGGAGTAGAAATTTTCATCAATTGTAAAATCACATAAATTTGCATAAAGGAACTGTGAGTGGTGTTTTTCAGTGAACAGATGCTTCTCTCTTAGAAGAATGACATAAATATGACTTACGTAATTGTATAGCCATGAAAAGATTATGTGATGTGCATTTGTGCCGAAACATCTTTACTACTGAGATATACTTGTTAAATCAATGTAAAGATGACATATTATGGTAGCTGTAGTTCTTTTTTATTTTACACTGGACAATGCATTTTATTCATACATACAAGGTGATTTCTACACATTAAATGGACAATATTAACATGTATGAGCACAACACAGATCATCAGAACCTCTGACCCACAGGGTCATCCTGAAAACCATTAAAATAATCAGATTTATTGCTTTAATCAAATATTCTCTGGTTTGTTTACAGAAACAAACTAAATATAAAATTAAATAAAACAGTCTTCATGCTTTTTCCTATTTGCTTATCATGCCTTGTAAAATGACTTGTAAAATGGACTCTACAAAGGCACTATAAAAACAATAAAAAAAAGTCTATGCATGATCACTAAAATGAGGTATTAAATATATTTAAAATATTTATCAAGGACAAACAAAATAATATTTATGTCATAATCCCAGTAAAATTTCAGATGTAGATTTTCAGTATGATTTGTATACTGTATATGGGCTACTGGGGATGAAGGAAAACAGAGATATAATAAGCATAGTGTGAAAAAAAAATCCCATTAGCCACAACTTCAAAGCAACCTTAATGAGAACCTTTTTCTTCAACATACAGTAAGTCTATAACATTCTAAACAATTAACGGATGTTTCTGAAGTGTCAAAATTGCTCCCTCCTAAACTAAATCAAAATCACAAAAACCGCAGCATAAACAGCAAAGCACTAAAATGCCAGATGTGCGATGAGAGATTAATATGTACCTGTCATGTATACAAACAGCTCTACATAAACAGCTCTTCATTTATGTAAAATGCATCTGTGTGCTTTCATTCCTGGAATCATTTTGAGTACGCATACATTGCAAACCTTGAAGCTTTGACAAAAATGTAATTATATGAACTTGTTTTTCTCCACAGCTTCTATATAGTCCATAGAATGAAACAGGTTTCCTCTGTCCTTCAAGACTGTTGTCATAGCAAAACACTGGCTGTCCAAATACATACTTGGAAGATTTGGTCTTCCTTAGTCATAAATATCAGCAGTACTCAACCTTTTTGACTCCAAGGTCGCCCATTGTCCACAGCAATATTCAAAGGCCCCAAGACTTTTTACTAAAACTAAGACTTTATATCCAGTTTTTCTTAAATGTTTTACTCAATTTCTAGCTGATAAAATAATTATTTCATGGCATTTTAAGCATTTACTAATTTCCATTAATTTAGTTTTCCAGGTCTAGAAATAACACTTTTAAAATAGCCTCATATATCCATGTTTTCCAAGACTGTAGGAATCCTGGTTTTTCAATTAAAAAAATGTTGAGGGGGTCAAAAGAACAGTATCTTGGTTTTAAATATTTTGAAATCATCTTGAGACACCCTTGTAAGTTTGCTGAGGCCTCCTGGTTGAGAACCACTGCTGTATATGGATTCCATCAATAACATATGTGGTTTCTCAATAAACACAGTAGCATACCTAGTACACAAACCCCCTATCATCATGTTTTTCAGATGCGCTCATGAAAAAGTATGAGTTAATAATGTTCTCACACGCATCTAGTTAAAGGATAGTTCACCCAAAAATAAAAATGTACTCACCTTTACATGGTTCCAAACCTGTGTGACTTTCTTCAGTAAAAAACAAAAGAAGATATTTTGAAGAATGTCTATAAAATCATTCTTCACGATAAAGTAAATGGGATCCAATGCATTTTGGACCTCCAATCCAATTGTTTCGGACCTCAGTTTCTCATTGTATGGAGAAATACTTCTTTTGTGTTCTACACCAGAAAGTTGTACAAGTTGAAACGACAAGAGAGTGAGTAAATGATGACAGAATTCTCATTTTTGGGTGAGCTATTCCTTTAATGAAGTACATGAAGAATAATCACTAGTGTACAGTATGGTTGAGGCTGTGAGAGTCCAGACTTTTCCATTCCTGACAGATCAGCACACATGTTCAGGTCGAGTCCTCAGTTGCATGATCACAAGCTTCCAGTGTAATTAAGGACTCTTTGTCCAGTTAACGGTCAGTAATACTCTCTCATGCCAGACAAAGAAGTCTTTGGGCTCTGACTACGCAAGCGTTGGGCCTGAAGTGAAATCCTGCCCAGTCTGTCAATCTCCTGCTGGCTGCCGAAGGGGTGCGTGTCCTCCCAGACACGCGGACGCTCCTCCCAGGCCAGTAGGGGAGGGTGAGAGAGCAGGTACTGGCTGGAGTGATGATAGTCGGGTCTGGATCGGCCCTCGCTAAAACCCAGCGGGTGAACAGTAGAGGCGTTGTCGTAGTGATCCGGGTGACGGTATTCTTCATATACAGGCGAGTTGTTGTCGTCCAGGGTTAGTGACGTGCGGAAATCTCTCTGGCCCTGGTATCGTCGTAACGGGTAGCCAGTCTGCAGCGATAGAGTGCTGCCATCCAACCGCATGCTGCCGCCCAGGTGGATAGGGGTGCCGCCTAGCCGTGTAGGGGTCAGGGGAGGTGGAGGAGCAGGAAGGGGTGGAGGAGGTGGTGTAGGGGTCTGGTCTCGAGGTGGTGATTCCAGTCCTGGGAGACACGTGTCAAGCCACTCCGAGGTTTGCCATTGGTAGGCTGGAAAATACATGCAGAGTATCAGAAAGTGCCTGAGCATATGCAACTTTCATTTAATGCAGATTTATACAGTATATGTCACGTGTAAAAGACTTTATGTATGACTTTATATATTCATAAATTTTTACACAATTTCAGCAGCCATTACTCCAGTCTTCAGCATCACATGACCCTTCAGAAATCATTCTAATATGCAGATTTTGTGCTCAAGAAACATCAATGTTGAAAACAGTTTTTTCTGCTTAACTTGTACTTGTGCTGTTGTTGTTTTTTTATACTAGATCTTTATTGTACTGTATTATTATTATTAGCTACTTTTATTTATTATTATTATTATTATTATTATTTGTGACCCTGGACCACAAAACCAGTCATAAGTAGCACGGGTATATTTGTAGCAATAGACAACAATACATTATTATGGGTCACAATTATCGATTTTTCTTTTATGCCAAAAATCATTAGGATATTAAGTAAAGATCATGTTCCATGAAGATGTTTTGTAAATTTCCTACTGTAAATATATCAAAACTTAATTTTTGCTTAGTAACATGCATTGCTAAGAACTTCATTCGAACAACTTTAAAGGTGATTTTTCTCAATATTTGGATTTTTTTTGCACCCTCAGATTCCAGATTTTCAAATAGTTGTATCTCAGCCAAATACTGTCCTATCCTAACAAACCATACATCAATGGAAAGCTTATTTATTCAGCTTTCAGATGATGTATAAATCTCAATTTCCAAAAATGGACCCTTATGACTGGTTTTGTGGTCCAGGGTCACATTTATTTATTTAGCTTTTTAAGAAGTTAATACTTAATTATTAATTATTCAGCAAAGACACATTAAATTGATCAAAAATGTATCACATTATCCACAAAAAAAAAACAATAAGAATAATAAGAACTATTAACAATTGAGCACTTGCTCTTACTTGAGTTGATCTCAAGTGAGCTTTAAATAGAAAATAAAATAAAAAACGTAGTATGAATTATTATGAAATATGAAATATTTTTTTCTTTCTTTTCTGCGAGTTGTTTTCTTGAATTTGTTTCAAGTCAGTAGAAAATGCAAACTGTCATGGAACCTTGATATTGAAATACACAAGATCTCTAGTTTAGTACAGTTAATGAAGATATAAGCTCTTACAATTCATAAAATACTCTTTGACGAATTCCACGCATATCTCATCCTCACAGTGGAGGTGTGGGCTTGCTGTGTAGAGACATAAAATGGAAAATGTTTCAGGGGGAGCGTTTTAATGAGTTATGAGATGGAAACAAATAAACAAGCGCCAAATCAAAAACAAAACAGTCAGAACAATCAGCCTGTTCATGCTTGATTAAATATTAAAGATGGAATGTTTTAATATGGGATGCATGTAAAGGTTTAGAAATATGTCTGACCAAGTGAAAAAGAGGAACAGATATTAAAGTAAAATGGAACAATAAACCAAACATAAAGAGGACTCACAGGGGGTACTGTGAGGCTGGACGTCGCCCAGACCTGCAACTGTTAGGAGAAGAGGAAAACACATCATGTATCACTGCTTATGTTTAGCTTGTTTAATGTGACCTACTCAACATCCTTGTTGTATAAACATGTTGTATAAATGAATCAGATTTTAGCAGTACATAACTACTGAAAATTATGATTACTCAATCATTTCCCCTCTTTTTGTACGTAAGGGTTAAGTTTAATAGTAATTAGTTAAATTACATTTTTTTATTTGAATAAAAAAATTATAACTAATTCATATTTGATTAATAATAAAATAATATTTTAAAATATTTAAAATTAATATTAACATGCATTTGTAAGATATAAATTGCATTAAATGAATACATTTAAAATACATATGTTGTTTATATTCATTATTATATTATTTTAATGAAATAGTAATGGATATATTATTAAATAAATATTATTATATAAATATTAAATAAATAAAAACATTTAACAACCGAAATATAACAAAGAAACAGATGAAAATGTATACATTTTAATAAGAGTAAATTATTAAAATTAAAATGTTTAATTCAACTAAAAATAAATAGTTACTATTTGATCA
>NW_015542477.1:135281-139994 GCF_001515605.1 Sinocyclocheilus anshuiensis
TACTATTTGATCATTTTTTTTAAATATACAAAAATTAATATCAAAATTAGATTAAAAAAATTTATATTTGTAAAATATAAATTGTATTAAAATTATACATTTAAAATACACATGCAGATTATATATTATTTAATATCACTTAAATCAACCTGACTACATTAGGTTAGACCAGTTATTTAGAAATAGTAATGAATATAATAGCAATAAATACATTTTTCTACATTTAAAATAATTTATAATAAAAATATTAGCTAACTAATATTTAATTAATATAAAATATATTATAATGTATTATATTTATATAATATTTATAATATGATATAGTTCTAAAGTTATATTTAAAATTAATTAATATTTAAATTTATTATTAAAATAATATTTTAAAATATATTTGTAAGATTTAAATTGTATTAAATTTATACATTTAAAATACATATACACATAACTTAAATCAACCTGACTGCATTAGGTTACACGAAAGCTATTTAGAAATAGTAATTAATACAATAGTAATAAATACGATAATAAATAGAAATGAGTAATAACAGAAATATTTTCTCAAGGCAACAACTGAAAGTTTACTCATTTTAAAGTTTAAGAATGCTGGTCCAAGACCCAAAAAAGTTGTTGATCCAGGAACATGTCCTACTTGGATAAATCACATTGTGCTGTTTAGCATAACCAACAAAAACAGTCCACTTTCATCCAGACCTCTGAGAAAGAAGGTGGAGCTGAGAACTCCTCAGACAGCAAAAATTACCATAGCGTGTGAGACTTTCAAGCAAACAGCTTGTTTTCACACTGATTGGAAACAGCTTTGGTCTAGGGCAGGTTTAATTAGAGACTGGTTCTGGTGAGCCTCAAAAACAGGTCACTGTAGCTGAGCCACGGAGTACAGGGATGCTGTTCTTCACTAACTAATGGCTAGTTAAATAGTTCAGGTTTTCAATGCAACTGGATTATGTGAGTGATTAAAGAGCGAATCTAAACCCTGGTTTTATTCAAGTCCAGAGTTGTGCAGTTTAATTAACGACTCTAATCCTACTTTGTCCAGCGTGGACTGAAATCCTGCATGAATGGACACTTACTTCAGTTCCTGCACTCTGGGATTTCACCTTTACCTTTTCATGCAGCGTGGTTTATCCCTTTAACATTTAAACTGAATAATACTATAAAATATTACTACACGGCACTCTATTTGACTCTACAGCTCTATATTTAATTCTGTCAGTTGCAGCATTCTATGGTCAGTTTTCTTCTATAATGATGCTAAACAGTGTAATTGACTGTTGTATCCAGGCAAGCGATTTCCTTGCCGTGCTGGATGTCTGTAGTATCACTCTATACTGTACCTTTCTTTCTTCTGACACAATAAAATACTTTCACCTCAAATCAATGTTTCACATCCATTTATTTATTTATTTGCCTAGAAGCCATCTAATAAGCAGGACGTTCTGCTTCGCATCGGTGTCCTGATGACTTGTTGGGTTTATTTTGCAATGATGCCTACAATATTTCTAAATAATACACTATAACATGATAATATTTCTAAAATTATTATTAAATATATTTTAATTAAAAAATTAAATAAAACTAAGAATAAAGAATATTTGGTAACAGTTAACAATAAGGTTTCATTTGTTGACATTAGTTAACACCAGTAACATGAATTAACAATTAAAGTTGATTAACGTAATTGCAACATTTAAAAATACATTATTAAAATCAAAAGTTGCATCTATATAGAAACAGACAAAAAAAGAATTATTTTCATATATAATATCACAAAAATAATTTAAAAGGTAATAATTAAAATAAGGAATAATTTGTTAAATCATTTTGAAATTAAATCATTCAAAACTTACTAAAGAAAGAAAGAAAGAGAGAGAGAGAGAGAGTTGGACAGACAGACGGACGGATGGACGGACAGATGTATGGATGGAAATAATAATAATAATAATGCAGAAAATAAAGAATAATGTTTATTAAAAACAATAAATAAATAAGAAAGGAAGAAAGAAAAGTAGGTAGGTAGGTAGACAGACAGACACATGGAAATAATAATAATAATAATAATAATAATAATAATGCAGAAAATAAAGAATAATGTTTATTAAAAACAATAAATAAATAAGAAAGAAAGAAAGAAAAGTAGGTAGGTAGGTAGACAGACAGACACATGGAAATAATAATAATAATAATGCAGAAAATAAAGAATAATGTTTATTAAAAATAAATAAATAAATAAGAAAGAAAGATGGATGGATGGATGGATGGATGGATGGATAGATAATGCAGAAAATAAAGAATAATATGGATGGATGGATGGATAGATAGATAGAAAGAAAAATACTGGGCAAAATTATGAAGAGAAAGATTAATAGTTAATTTTGTCAACATTTAGCAGTAAACTATGACATGGAGTAAAAGCCACACAACTCTAATTTAGATTTTGTTGGGCATTTAACGAGTCATGTAATAGAAACTGACTCATACCTTCATTTTCAATGGTGTCCACTGCATTGTTCACCAGTCGTATCACCGTCACTATGGAGGCTAGGGCATAACCAAGTGTAAAATGCCAGGCAACAATTGAATCAATGATCAAACACTTCAAACAAACATCAAACACTGAATGAAACCCTTACATAAGCATTTCTATAAACCACTATGACCCATTTGTAATCCGCCAGCATCATGAAATCTGCTAAACAGAAGCAAGTGGACCTCTGATGTGTCAGTTTGGCATCTACTTTGTACAGCCGAAGTGATACTACACTACTGAGTCATGATAGCAATGGCGTTTGGAGAGCATATCAAAGGCAGATGGATTGTAATTACTGCACTGACCTATTCAGGATGTCACTTTGTTAAAGCAGGGTAGGGTTATTACTAATCCTCATGATTTCCTTTTGGAAAGATCAGACAACGCAAGTCATCTTAATTAGGTGAATGGAATAATCAGTTACCTCTGCCTGAGATTAGGTCATTATAATACAGGTGGGTGCGTGAGAGTTTATGTACAGTATAGGTTAATGTGATAATGTTGCATGTGTGTGTGTTTTTAATCAGGTCTTTTTAGTATATAAATGCAGGAAGTGACTCAAATTGGAGTTAAATGTCAGTCTGTCCAGCACTCAAAGCTATCATATGGCTTCAGAAGACTTGTTCTTTTGTGGTGCTTTTTTCCTTATTTATGCATTTATTGTGAAAATAAATGTGAAAGAGATAGCTGAAAAAGAAACAGAAATATCAACAAAACACACTATAAAAAAAAAAGGCTAAATGTGTTTATTATAATGAGTTTATGGATATTATTATTTTACGTTTTTTAATTATACATTTTTTAATAATGTTCTGTAATTGTTAATAATTAAAAATCTAAGAACTTGCAGTTTAGGCATAAGATGCCATTAAAGGGGTCATTAAATGGAGAAGCAAAATGGTCTTAATATTTACACATATGAGAGGTTACTCTACAGTTCAAAAACTCGAAACTACTGTACCTCCCCAGTTTAAAATATGATTTTTTTCTTTTATATTCTTCCAAAATGCCGGATTTGAAATCAGAAGAATGGTGATGTCACAATTTCCCCTCGATTCACCCCTTAATATCATATGTAACTGTCATAATGTAATTAATGAGGAACAACTCATTTATGTCCATCAATCACAAGAGAGACACTGCTGTTTTTGGAGCTAAAAAAAACTTCATAATAATTATAAACTAACCTCACGAAACATAAGAATCTGAAACTGGATTACATGACCTGTGATCGGTGTAATATTTAAGGTCTCATGTACAGACACTCTTTGTTGCAAAGTGGTTTACTGCTGTTTTTGAGTGAATCAAAGCAGGGACTAAACGATAAACTTCACACTGTTCCTCTGTTATTAATCTATATAGTGGTTATTTTATATACAGAAAGTGAAATATACAGTTCTTTTAATCAACTGACAGCACTATTAATCAAGGCTGACTAATAGAAAGAGCTAATGAGTGCAAAGAGACCAGGCTTATGTAACAAGAAGTGAGAAAACATCAACGCATATAGGGTTCATTCAGTATGTTATCTAATTGCTCTGTGGTTTATTCAAAAATTGCAGTCTTGGCCTAATGATTTTTGTGGGACCATATGGGATTGGGAAATGTTTATGTATGGTTACAGTAATGGTTAAAACATGACAGGATAAGATGCTCTAAAAAGTCCACCTTAAAAGCCATTTGCTAAACTTTTTTTAGCAGAGAAAGTTTTCGGAGGTTGTTTGGAGGGTATGTTAAGGACTTTGGGTCTTGCAATTCATGTTTCTCACCGTTGTCGTCGCAGGAATCGGACTGGAAGGACCTGAGGGAGTGCGCCTCGCTCGTGCTGCTGTCGGAGAAGCAGGTGACCTCTTCTGGTGCATTTCCAGCTTCTGCAGAAGAATACAATAGCAGATTCTTATACAGATCCACACACATGCAAATGCATGCAGCTGTGCTATACATTCACACTATACAATCACTCTATACAGTACACACAGCAGGGCTCAACAATAGGGATGGTTTAGGGCCAGCATGAGAGTTGTACGATATCTTTTTCATCATTTTTCCGCTAAAGTGTTTATGAATTTATAGATGTCATGGAGCTGAACAATTTCCAGCCATTATGCACAATAAACACTAATAAAATTGTTTTAACTTTATATTAAAAAAATGATACGTTATATTTA